>NW_024118580.1:0-9073 GCF_003073215.2 Triticum urartu
ATTTGTTCAAAGAAAATGGTGAGACATCCCTTATAATCTTTGTATTGACGTGGCGGGGTGTATTAGGTAGTTCAGACATCATAAAAATATTTTGAAAAGTGGTTGTTGTTGTTGAATTTTTACCTCCGTGTTGATGACTGGGTTATTTGTGCATGCATCTATTGTTTCTTTGTCAGGTATAACAGTCTCTTGTTTCTCATCTGTTGGGATGTCTTGCGCTTTCTCCTTTGTACTCGTGATGGTGATCTGCAATGTTGTGGCGCTGGAAATCTCTTGTACACAAAGTTCCTGTTGTGTGACCCCTTCGTCTGTTTGAGGTTCACTATGGGGATCAATTTCATCACGGGTTGTCTCTTGGTCTTGAAGTGCTTGTGATACCTGGAGATCAAACAATATGAGTTTGCGGTTCACTTTCTTTCCTGCCATTTATGAGTTCTCGGTGTGGGTAATAGTGGGGTATGGAAGTTTCCTCCTCTTCGTTGTGTTCTTCTTCTTTGTCGTTTGTTATGCTAACGGTTGATTGTGGGTTAGGCTCTTGCATTTGTTTGGCGGGGCTTCTGACTTGATTGTTCTTCAGCTGAGCCTAAATTTTGTTGGAGGTTTGTCAGTTCACTTATAACTCTATCCGTTTTTGAAAGGAATGGATGTTCATACTGACCTCTTCACAGGTTCTGACGTCGATCGTATCTTCTGCTTGTGTTGGGGTAGTTGTTGTTGTAGCATTGTCTGTTGTGAGGTTGCTTTGTTTGTTGTGTTCATTCGTGTTTTTGGGGTTGTTGACACCATCCTGCTGTTGGAGTTCATCTTGGCCTGGCGTGCTATTGGTACGTTCCTGAAAGCATTAAGGTTGTTCTTTTCAGTTTAGGTATGAAAACAGGGGTTTGCTTTAGTGTGCGCATGGCACCATGCATTAGTATTTAGTTACCTGTTTTTGCCGCTTTATCTTGTTCTTGTCAATGCCTATGTCCCTTGATTTTGCTCTTCTCTTCCTCTCTTTGTCTTCTTCTTCTTTTTTTTCTTCTTTCTCTTGGTTCTGTTATGGCTACGATTTCATTCGTGCGGTTGGCATCGGCTAGTCTATTTGAGGCTGCTGGTTCTGCTTGCTCTAGTGTCTGCAGGGTCGCGTTGTCTGTCAGGTACCTTGTGCAAACTATGTCCTGAAATTGTGTGAGTTGTTCCAATCAATCCATCTGGGCAATTGTTTGTTGCACGACTAGGTTCTTGTTATTTTCATCTAGTATTTTTTCCTTTTCGTTGCATTGGTTTTCAGCCCTGGTGGTTACTGCGGGTATCTGTTCTGCTTCATGGAGTACTTTTTCCAACAATTTTTTTATCCTTTGGAATCTTTCTTCTGCTCCTGTGCTGATGCTTTTGTTTGGTTCCCTGCTTCCACTGGTGCCGACACGTGGTTCACGCCGGCGTTTGGGTGGAGGTGGTAGCAGTTTGGTCGTGTTCTGGTGTTGTTGTTGTTTGCGATGTTCTCCTGCTATCTGCCGAATTGAAGACGAAGTTGATGTTGTGTTGGCATAGAAGATCCTCTATGTTGTTCCTTTCCATGCCTGCATCATTTTGGTGGAATGCAGTTAATTAGAATGGAAACCGTTTTCAAAAAGGGAAGGACTGATTTATGTACAATATAGCTATACCTGTATTTTGCCAAATTCATAGTCATCTGGTCGTTCTTTTCCGTCCCTTTTAATGTCTGCTCTAGCTATTTTCTCTAGGTCACTCTCTTTGAGATGGTTTGTTCGAGGTAATGAGGTCTTCTCCATTGTCTTTCCAATCTTCCGCATTTCTTTTGTGTCCGCTGGCAACAGCAGGGAGTCGAGGTACATGATTACTGGCCCCTGTGCCAAACAATTGACATGCTTTTTGTTCTTTTCTTCCTGAGGCAAATTTCTGTGTTTCTGCCATATCTTAGCTCCTTCCTTAATACATTTGACGATTACCTCGCAGAAATCCATCTTTGCCATCTCTGGATAGTCAATGTCCTCTACCATTATAGCTTGTCGGGCGAAGATAGCGGCGCTTGACCCGCAGACAACGTTGTGGAAAAAATTAAGGAAAAATATTTTAACTGATTTCCTGTTTGACTGTTCGTCATCTAGTTCCACCAATTCATTTAGCTCCGTGAACAGTTCTTTTGGCCTGAAATCGGTATGTTTGAAGCCAAGGTCTGACATCAGTTTTTTCATTGAAGTTGGGCTCTTCGCTGGCCTTGGTGCTGACTTTTCCGTGCCGTTTGGGTATCCAAACACCTTGTGTATAGCTTCCTTGGTAATATTGAGTTTCTTGTCTTTGGTACCATCACCGAAGGTTATTGTCATGCTTTCTATGTCCAGGTTGTCGTAGATGTGTGCTGCAAGTGGTCTGCAGATGGAGCCCGTTATTTTGCAGTTCTCTATGCTGCCAAATCCTGTCGTCCTAATATCTTGCCTATGACGGTCTTTAAGTAAATTACATGCTTTCTTGACATGAGCGAATGCTGCCCCTGCGTTGATTTGGCATTTCTCTTCAACTGTTTCTTGCTGTTCTTCATCAACTGTTGGTGCTGCCAATTCTTTCCCGCGTGTCTTTCTTCTCTTTTTGTCCTTCTGTCCTGATTTGTTCTATTTAAGAAGACAAAATGAAAGGGTTTCGTTGGAAAGGAACGTTAGATCCTGAGTCCAAACATAAGTGTGTTTTTACATCGTCGTCATGTTCTGCGTCGGTGTCATGCTCTTCGGCATCATCGCCATCTGTAGGAATGAAATATGCATCATGTTCCCTGTCATCATCGTCATCATTGGTATCTGAACCTTTGCTGTTGGTATCATCTTGTTCTTTTTCTACCCTTCGTCGTTTGTTTTTCTTCTTGCGTTCAGCTTGTTTCTTCGTGGCGGTTGGTGCTGTTGGCGGGAGTACCATTAGAGGTAATGGCTGATGCTGCAAGGTACTAGTGTCGATGATGTTTTCAGCATTGTCCTTTTGCTTTTGCCTTTTTGCTCCAGGAGTAAAAACAGTGCTTGTATCTGATTTCCTCTTTTTTTGCTTGTTGCTAGATGTTTATTCTTGTTGAGCCTGGTGTAAGTTATCATTTCTTCTGCAGGTGGTTTGTTCGCAGGTGATATTTCATAATTGGAGGAATATCATTAATGATAGTTCAAGATTTATTGGGTAAGTTAAACTGTTTTTGAATTAAAAACAAGATAGTGTGCGAACATTCTTAATGTTTTCTATAAAGAAATATATAAAAAGTGGCAGATAGTTTTATTTGTAGACATATTTAAGTTATTGTTGTCAAGGATAGCAGTTAAGTTATTAATAACTCTCAATATAGTTTTTTGTAGATGGACAGTGGAGACTTTTTGCTCAAACCTTTGACAGGAGCTTGCTGATTTGCATGCTCTTCAGCAGGGTCTTCGTCAGTATTTTGCTGGGTTTTAGCTTCTTCGTGAGGATTTGTCATTCTTGCATAAAAAATGGGCAGGTGTTAGAAGCAGAGTCGAGTGTCACAGGAAAAAACCCTGCGTGGTGTGAAAACAAATTTGCATGGATAGAGAGGCACGGGTTGTTTATCCCTAGAAGCATAGGGTACACCTATTCTTTATTCACGGTATTTCACAGCAGAGGCACTTAATTTGAAAAACGGTTACATTGACGGGACAAGGGATGTAGAAAATCTTGTACGGTTATCAGTTTAGGCCTCTCAGGATGCTTGTGGGGTTTGGATCTATCGACGTATTCTAGTTACTCATGTTTCAGGTTTTTTACCTTTGAGCACAAATCATATGGCGAAAATCCTAGGGCGGAGAGCAGTAGCATTTCTATTAAATCTTATCTCTGCGCTAGTTCAATTTGTTAGGCAAATTGATTTAGGTTATTAGGAAACTCCTTGGTAGCGGTGGCTAGGGTTGCTGTTCCTGGAAGTGGAAAAATCACTACGATCTGCCCAGTGGAATGGAGTGGGATAGAATGATAATTACCTTCAGTTGCTTGTGCGGTGTTCTTCGCTTCCATCCGCTTATTGTGTCGTTGCTCCTTTTTTGTTGCGATTCCCGCCGCCACTGTTGAAGTCCTCGCCGTCGGTCGCCGCAGCCGGCGGGGTTATTGGTGTTGTCGCGGGTAGAGTGTGGCTGTTTGTTTGTCGGATTTGAGTGTGGTTGGCGAACGCGGTGGCGGTTGTCCGGTGACGCGAACTTGATTTCGAGTTTGTGTTTGTGTGCAGAAGGAAGGAGGAGAGCGTGCGGGAGTAATGCAGGTTTCAAGATTTACTTTGCGGAAGGGGAAGCAAGCTAGTAGAAGAGGGAGGGAGAGATGGAAACCATCGAACCGTCTCTAATCTTCAACCGTCCGTTTGGGCATCAAGATTCGTTATGCTTGGCTTGGGTTTTTTTTTTGTGCTACAATATTTTTTTTAGTGTTGAGACTGTTAGTGCAGAAGTGGAGCCTCTCTACAGGCATGTGGATGATGCAGGTACACGAGGCACATAAGTGCAGGTTCTACACGCACATGGATGTAGGCACAGGAGGCACGGAAGTGTGGGTTCTATAGGCACTTCCAGATGGAAGCACATGAGGCACGGAAGTGTGGGTTCTACAGGCAGTTAGAGAACCATTGGACAGGCCAGTGTCGTGTGAGGCACGTGGATGTAAGCAGCGGAGGCACGGAAATGCAGCTAATACAGGCACAGACATGCTGCTTCTCGAGGCACGGGTATCAACCCTGTGGATGTAATACAAGAGTGCGGTGGCAGAGGCATGTGTTAGAATGCTCGATTAAAGAGGCATGGTTGTGAAGTCTCGGGAGCGACAAAGGCACGTTGGGTCAGGCATGGAAGGCAGAAAAGGTAAATCCACAACAGGCACGTACGTTTGTTTTCTCAAGTGACGAGTGAGCACTCTATGGATGCACAAACGTGTGGCGGCAGAGGCATGGGTCTAACTACTCGGTTACAGAACCACGTTCATGAAGTCACGTGGGTGTGGCATTACGGGGCACGTAAGAGTCTTGGCGAGTGACACGTGAGGCACGTGGGTGCATGTACGTGTAGGCACATAAATGAAGGCACCACGTTTGTGAAGTCACGTGGTAGTGCTGAAGTGGAGCCTTTCTACAGTCTTGGGAGCCTTTCTACAGGCATGTGGATGCAGGCACACGAGGCACTGAAGTGCAGGTTCTACAGGCACGTTGACGCAGGCACATGACGCCAGTGTCGTGTGAGGCGGGTGGATGTAAGCAGCAGAGGCACGGAAATGAAGCCAACGCAGGCATGGACATGCTGCTTCTTGAGGCACGGGTATCAACCCTGTGAATGTAGTACAAGAGTGCAGTGGCAGAGGCATGTGTTAGAATGCTCGGTTAAAGAGGCATGGTTGTGAAGTCTCGGGAGCGACATAGGCATGTTGGTTCAGGCATGGAAGGCAGAAAAGGTGAATCCACAACAGGCACGTACGTGTGTTTTCTCAAGTCACGGGTGTGCACTCTATGGATGCACAAACGTGTGGCGACAGAGGCATGGGTCCGAGTGTTAGAATACTCGGTTAAAGAGGCATGGTTGTGAAGTCTCGGGAGCGACAAAGGCACGTTGGGTCAGGCATGGAAGGCACCACGTTTGTGAAGTCACGTGGTAGTGCTGAAGTGGAGTCTTTCTACAGGCATGTGGATGCAGGCACACGAGGCACTGAAGTGTAGGTTCTACATGCACGTTGACGCAGGCACAGGAGGACAATGTCGTGTGAGGCGCGTGGATTTAAGCAGCGCAGGCAAGGAAATGAAGCCAACGCAGGCACGGACATGCTACTTCTGGAGGCACGGGTATGAACCCTGTGGATGTAGTACAAGAGTGCTTTGGGAGAGGCATGTGTTAGAATGCTCGGTTAAAGAGGCATGGTTGTGAAGTCTCGGGCACGACACGGGCGTGGCAGTGGGACCATGTAAGAGTCACGGCACATGTTTCATTAGGCGCGTGAGGCACGCTGGTCCAGGCACGGAAGGCAGAAAAGGTGAATCCATAAGAGGCACTTACATGTGTTTTCTCAAGTCATGGGTGTGCACTCTCTGGATGCACAAACATATGGTGGCAGAGGCAAGGGTCCGACTTCTCGGTTATAGAACCACGTTCGTGAAGTCACGTGGGTGTGGCATTACGGGGCACTTAAGAGTCTGGGCGAGTGACACGTGAGGCACATGGGTGCATGTACGTGTAGGCACAGAAATTAAGGTAGCACGTTTGCGAAGTCACGTGGTAGTGCTGAAGTGGAGCCTCTCTTCAGGCATGTGCATGCAGTCACACGAGGCACGGAAGTGCAGGTTCTACAGGCATGTGGATGTAAGCATATTAGGCACGGAATTGAAGCCAACACAGGCACGGACATGCTGCTTCTCGAGGCACGGGTATCAATCATGTGGATGTAGTACAAGACTTCGTTGGGAGAGGCATGTGTTAGAATGCTCGGTTAAAGAGGCATTGCTGTGAAGTCTCGGGAGTGACGCGGGCGTGGCAGTGGAACCATGTAAGAGTCACGGCGCATGTTTCTTTAGGCACGTGAGGCACGTTGGTTCAGTCACGAAAGGCAGAAAAGGTGAATCCACAATAGGCACGTACGTGTGTTTTCTCAAGTCACGGGTGTGCACTCTATGGATGCACAAAAGTGTGTCGGCAGAGGCATGGGTCCGACTAATTGGTTAGAGAACCGCGGTTGTGAAGTGACGTGGGTGTGGCACGACGGGCTGCGACAGGGAGATTAAATAATTTTGGAGGTCACGGTCAGTGAGAAACAAACTTTTACATTATTTTTGGCCTCTGTCCAACTATTTTTGAGGTGCAATAGAAAACACCTCACTTTTTGTATTCTTCCTGCCAGCTGTCGCTCATGACTAGATGGAAGAGGTCGGACGCCCCACTGTGTGTTGGAAGTAATGAGAATGTTTTGGGTATGGATTGGTGCTTCTTCTTTTGTCCCTTTTAGTTTCATCTGTTTTCGTCAGCGGAAGCAGATATGTAATATGTAAGCTCTTGTGATACGAAAGACATTGGTGAACCATGGGATGGGTAGGTTATTACAAAAAAAGATAAGTAGAAATGATTTTCTTACCTTTGTTGGTGTAAAAGAACTTCGAAGTTTCTGGTTTGAATTCTTTGATTCTTCCAGGTAGATCCTCGCACTTTACTTGGTTTGTTTCACCAAATATGGCTGGGAAAAGGAACTCTGGTTTCCACTCGGCATCTACGCTTCTTTGCTGCATGGAGGTCATTGGATATTCTTTTATTTTTCTTTCATGAGATAATTGAAGTATTCAAGTAGTGGTGCTTGTAAAAATTAAAATTATTGCTCTCGTACTATTCACTTACATTGAAATCCTCATCATATTTTATGAGATCAATGCCATTCTAGTATTTTGCAAATTGGACCATGAAGTGTCCGCATTGGGTACCCTGCTGTTTTGGCACGCAAACTCTGTTAGGTGTTTCTGCTATCCTCGACTAGTTCGGTTCGCCGTTGGCTCGTAGCTCCGCTTCGCCATAATGCTTCTTCATGAGTGCGTGCATCCTTTTAATCTGTGATTATGGTTTGGTGTTATTGTTGTATTTTGGCATTAATCAAGGGAATGCAGGAATTGGAAAACCAATTAGAAAACAAGGTTGAATTGACGTACCAGTTCTGGATGATCCTTATGGTGTGTTTTCCATGTATTCTTTCCGTCTCCATTTCTGTAATTCAGTGAGTCAAGTATGTCGATGGAGCTCGTGTACTTGTTGAGCACGTACAGTGTGTAGTGTTTAGCTGTGTTGTGAGGTATCATAATCTACAGTGTTTGGAGTCAGAGTGAGTTAAAGTTCATTCTTTCCAAGAGAATTAAATGGCATGTAAATGTGCAATCTGTAGGAAAAATGAATTATGTTTGTATATTTCTATTAACTTACCAGCTTCTTCTTTAAAAGTTCCTTCCCTGTTACAAGGGGTCGAACTGTTTCAATGCTTGGTCCTCATTGTATTCTGCTAGTCCTCCTTCCTCTCCAATTTTAACATTGAGCACGATCTGCGACCAAAAAGTTTTCTAATTTTTAGTTCAATCTTTGTAAACACTGAAATGGTGCAAGTGTTTTTGTCAAATTGGAGTTCATACGTTTGCAAATTCTGCAGGAAGTATGGCTTTATCGGTTGTGTTGTATTGTTGTTGCACTATCCATTCTTCGAATAATGCGTTTGCGATGGAGCCCTCCATCTGTCCATCATCTCCTTTCTATAGCTGTTCCACTATTTGTTTTCCTGTAATCCAATCGGGTCACTTCGAGCTAATATATATGTTTACACTGCAAGCAGAAATACATTAGTTAGATTGGTTAAAAAAGGGGCAACATTTCTTTGTTTTTTTGTTGTGACAAGAGAAAGTACTTACTCTCCGCATTCGTCCTGTCCTTCTTTGCTGAATAGGTATTCATGAAGTGCTCTGGCTTTGTTCATAAATTTGAAATCTCCTGGGACAAAAGTAGGAATCTTCCCATACAGCCTTGTTGAAGGCTTTACCGGTCTCTTCTTGACCGAGATTTTCTTGTCTGAGCTGTTCTCAGATGATTGACCCATTGAATGTTCTCCTGATTCTTGCTGCAAGCTTGTCAGATACGGCGTGGCATTTTTGTTGAACTCAAAGTCTTCCTGGTAAATCATTGCTGTTTTGATTTCATCGAATGTCTGCCCCATCTGTTTAAGCATATCGTATTGGTTTAGTTGGTCTAGGTCAAGGTTTGAAATAAATTCATCAACTTCTTCATGCTTTTTAGTTGTTTTGTATTTTAGGAAGTCTAAAGAGTTGGTGCTGGAGGTGCCTTCCTGATTTCTTGTCGAGTCTGTTTCTTCTTGAAGAAGAACGTGTTGTTTTTTCTGCTCGGAAACCTGTTCTTGTGTATTTGGTACGTCGTTGCTTCTGTCATCCTCTTTTAAATCAGTTCCTGTTTGTTCAGGTTGCTCTGTGCTCGGGATATTGCTGTTAATATTTTGCTCATCCGTTTCCTCTTCAGCATGGTGTGGTATCTTGTCGTCTGGTGGTGGTTGATCTGGTTCTATTGGTGGATCCTTTTCTTCGTGGTCT
>NW_024118581.1:0-13410 GCF_003073215.2 Triticum urartu
TCACATAAAGCATAGCATTCATGATCTTTAATCTTAATTTTAATAGTAGGTTCCCACTCATCATAAAGTTTTCTAGGGATAGAAACTTCCTAATTCAAGCTTTTCTTCATAGATTGCATTAAAGCATCAACGATATGTTTAGTAAAAGCTTTTTTGATTATAAGCATGAGGAGAATTTAACACGGATTGCAACAAGGAAATACAATCTATCAAAGAGCAATTATCATAATTAAATTCCTTGAAATCCAAAATAGTGGGTTCATTGCTATGTAAAGTTTTGACCTCTTCAATCCCTTTTATTAATTTTAGCATCAAGATCTAAAAACTCAAATCATTGGGACGCCTTTTAACTAAAGTTGACTCATCTCCAGTCCCATCTTTATCAAGATTCATATTGGAAAACAAAGATTTAATAGGAGACACATCAATCACTTTTAGATCTTCATCATTATTATCATGAAAACTAGAAGAATACGCTTTCACAAGGCAATCTTTTTTAGCATGCATCCTAGCGGTTCTTTCTTTGCACTCATCAATGGAAATTCTTATGGCTTTGAGAGACTCATTGATATCATGCTTAGGTGGAATAGATCTAAGTATAAAGAATCAACATCAAGAGAAATTCTATCCACGTTCTTGGCCAACTTATCAATCTTAAGCAAATTTTCTTCAATCAAAGCATTGAAATTCTTTGGCGAATTCATAAATTCTTTAACACTAGTCTCAAAATCAGAGGGCATATTATTAAAATTTCCGTAAGAGTTGTTGTAGGAATTGCCATAATTATTAGAGGAATTACAAGGGAACGACCTAGAATTAAAGTTTCCTCTATACGCATTGTTACCAAAATTGTTCCTACCAACAAAATTCACATCCATAGATTCATTATTATTCTCAATCAAAGTGGACAAAGGCATATCATTAGGATCATAAGAAACACTCTTATTAGCAAAGAATTTCATAAGTTCATCCATCTTTCCACTCAAAACATTAATCTCTTCAATCACATGAAATTTTTTGCTAGTGGATCTTTCGGTGTGCCATTCCGAATAATTAACCATAATATTATCTAGGAGTTTAGTAGCTTATCCTAAAGTGATTTCCATAAAAGAGCCTCCCGCGGCCGAATCTAAAAGATTTCTAGAAGAAAAATTCAATTCGGCATAACTTTTTTGTATAATCATCCATAGATTCAAACCATGCATAGGGCAATTACGTATCATTAATTTCATCCTCTCCCAAGCTTGTGCAACATGCTCATGATCAAGTTGCTTAAAATTCATAATATTGTTCCTAAGAGAGATATTCTTAGCGGGAGGAAAATAATTAGAGATAAAAGCATCTTTGCACTTATTCCATGAATCAATACTATTTTTGGGCAAAGAAGAGAACCAAGTTTTAGCACGATCTCTAAGTGAAAACAAAAATAGCTTCAGTTTAACAATATCATTATCCACATCTTTATTTTGCATATCACACAAATCAACAAAGTTGTTTAGATGGGTAGCGGCATCTTCACTAGGTAGGCCAGAAAATTGATTTTTCATAACAAGATTCAACAAAGCAGCATTAATTTCACAAGGTTCAGCATCGGTAATACGGGCAATCGGAGTGCTAATAAAATCATTGTTGTTGGTATTGGAAAAGTCACATAATTTAGTGTTATCTTGAGCCATCGTGACAAACAATCAATCCAACACAAGCACACAAGAGGCAAGTGAAAAGAGGCGAACGGAAAAGTGGCGAAGAAAAGGCAAATGTTTTCGAAAATCATTTTAGAAGTGGGGGAGAGGAAAACGATTGGCAAATGGCAAATAATGTAATGCGAGGGAGAAGAGTTTATGATGGGTACTTGGTATGTCTTGACTTGAGCGTAGATCTCCCCGGCAACGGTGCCAAAAATCCTTCTTGCTACCTCTTGAGCATGCGTTGGTTTTCCCTTGAAGAGGAAAGGGTGATGCAGCAAAGTAGCGTAAGTATTTCCCTCAGTTTTTGAGAACCAAGGTATCAATCCAGTAGGATATTACACGCAAGTCACCTAGTACCTGCACAAACAATCAAGAACCTTGCAACCAACGTGATAAAGGGGTTGTCAATCCCTTCACGGTCACTTGCAAAAGTGAGTTCTAATAAAGGTAATAAGATAAATATTTTTGGTATTTTTGTTGTATAGATTGGGAAGTAAAGATTACAAAATAAAATAAATAGGAAACTAGAATTATAGATCAGAAATTTATATGATGTAAAATAGACCCAGGGGCCATAGGTTTCACTAGTGGCTTCTCTCATGATAACATAAATTACGGTGGGTGAAAAAATTAGTGCCGAGCAATTGATAGAAAAGCGCATAGTTATGAGAATATCTAGGCAATGATCATGAATATAGGCATCACGTCCATGTAAAGTAGACCGAAACGATTTTGCATCTACTACTATTACTCCACACATCGACCGCTATCCATCATGCATCTAGAGTATTAAGTTTATAAGAACAGAGTAATGCATTAGGCAAGATGACATGATGTAAAGGGATAAACTCAAGCAATATGATATAAACCCCATCTTTTTATCCTCGATGGCAACAATACAATACGTGCTTTGCTGCCCCTACTGTCACTGGGAAAGGACACCGCAAGATTGAACCCAAAGCTAAGCACTTCTCCCATTGCAAGAAAGATCAATCTAGTAGGCCAAACTAAACCGATAATTCGAAGAGACTTGCAAAGATATCAAATCATGCATATAAGAATTCAGAGAAGAACCAAATATTATTCATAGATAAACTTGATCATAAATCCACAATTCATCAGATCTCGGCAAACACACCGCAAAAGAATATTACATAGAATATATCTCCAAGAACATCGAGGAGAACTTTGTATTGAGAACCAAAGAGAGAGAAGAAGGCAACTAGCTAATAACTATGGACCCGAAGGTCTGTGGTAAACTACTCATGCATCATCGGAGAGGCTATGGTGTTGATGTAGAAGCCCTCCGTGATCGAATCCCCCTCCGGTAGATCGCCGAAAAAGGCCCCAGATGGGATCTCACGGGTATGGAAGGTTGTGGCGGTGGAAAAGTGGTTTCGTGGCTCCCCTCGATGTTTTTAGGGTATAAGAGTATATATAGGCAAAAGAAGTACGTCGGTGGAGCTACGAGGGGCCCACGAGGGTGGGGGCGCTCCTACCCCCCTGGGCGGGCCCTCTTGCCTCGTGGCCGCCTCGTTGCGTCTCCGACTTCATCTCCAAGTCTCCTGGTTTGCTTTCGGTCCAAGAAAGATCATCGCGAAGGTTTCTTTCCATTTGGATCCCGTTTGATATTCCTTTTCTGTGAAACACTGAAATAGGCAAAAAAACAGAAACTGGCACTGGGCCTTTGGTTAATAGGTTAGTCCAAAAAATAATATAATAGAGCATATTAAAGCCCATTAAACATCCAAAACAAATAATATAATAGCATGGAACAATCAAAAATTATAGATACGTTGGAGACGTATCAGGCGGCGCCATGGTGAGGAAGCTCCCCAACGTCACCTGGCCCAAGGGGGCCTTTGTGGAGACCGTGAGGGGATGGTAACAGGAGTGGTTCTATATCATGGAACCCCGCAACACCATGTGGGCCACCACTCTTGAGTTTAAATCTGGACCTCCAATGCGGCTTGCATCATGGATTAACAAGGGCCTGGATTGGTCGTCGTCCGATGAGGTGATGACGCTGCACAAGCACATCAAGAATATGATGGAGAAGAACACCAGTCTTGCTGATGTGATCCAGGTGATGCTTTTTCGGTGGATTCTCCCCTGCCAGCGCCGACCTCTCCATATGTGGGAGTTCAATCCGCTAGCCCTCAGACCTGCAGTGATTCTTCGGCACGATGCACGAAGATATCTAGAAGCTGCTTTTCAAAGGCCTGGAAGTCGTGGCTGGAGACGACCGAAGACATCAGCCTCGACTGCGCTCATCAACCACTCCAGTAAGTTTTATGATTTTCCGAACATAACTTCCAATTATAAACCCAAGGGTATGCAGCTTTTCATCCTTCCCTTAGGGCTGGACAAGAAGGCGGAGCGGATCCATGTCCAGCTCCACTACCCGAAGACCCAGCCAATTCCTTTGCTAAACAAGGATGCTAGTCCCTAGCGCCGTTACCAGGCGCTGGAGAAGAAGACAAGAAGAAGGGCAAGGAGAAAAAAGTGGCCTCCACCGTAAAGTAACTTCGACACGGTGTCCGAGATACCGAAGCTCTCTTCTCCCACGAGGGAGATGAAGACGAAGATGGAGGGAAGAGGAGATCAATTCTCCCCTCAAGGAGAAGAAGAAGAGGGCGGCCTCCGCCGACCTAGAGGCGGAGGCGTCCAAAAGGGGGAAGATATCCCTCTCAGATGGCTCGGACTCGGATGCCGAAGCCATCCCCCAATGGCGCCCTGATGGTAGATAGAACTACATCGGTATTTCCCCGGAGAGGGAGGGATGATGTAGCACAATGACGATAGAGTATTTCCCTCAGTTATGAAACCAAGGTATCGAACTAGTAGGAGAACCAAGCAACACAACGTAAACATCACCTGCACACAAGTAACAACACCTCGCAACCCGACATGTTAAAGGCTTTACTTGGCACAAACACTAATTAAAACATTAAAAAACCACAATCATAACAGTAGCATAATTGTGTTAACACACAAGAACATGAAGAAAAAAGCAAAAATAAAATTTATTCAATGGGTTTCCCCCAACAAGCGCTATAGTTTTACGCCCTTAGCTAGGCATAAGATTTCAACGATGCTCACACGAAAGATAATAATGGAAACACAAAGAGAGCATCATGAAACAAGTGGCAAGCATATTTAAGTCTAACATACTTCCTATGCATAGGAATTTTATAGGAAAACAAATTGTCAAGACAAGAAATATCTAGCATACGCAAATGAGAGGAATAAAACATTAACAATCTCAACATAACGAGAGGAAATTTAATAACATGAAAATTTCTACAACCATATTTTCCTCTCTAATAATAGTTATATGTAGGATCATAATCAAATTCAACAATGTAACTATCACATAAAATATTCTCTTCAAGATCCACATGCATGCAGAGTTGACACTCTTCCAAAATAGTGGGATTATCATCAAATAAAGTCATGACCTCTCCGAGCCCACTTTTATCAAAAATTTCATAAGATTGAACACTCTCCAAATATGTGGGATTATTTTTAGCTACAGTTGACACTCTTCCATACCCACTTTTAATATTATCGCAAGCATAATCATCATGAGATTTAAATAAATTTTCAAGATCATAAGAAACATTATCACCCCAATCATGATCATTGCAATAAGTAGCAGACATGACAAAACAAGCATCCCCAAGCTTGGGGTTTTGCATATTATTAGCACAATTAACATTAATAGAATTTATAGTAAAATCATTGCAATCATGCTTTTCATTCAAGGAGCTATCATGAATCACTTCATAAATTTCTTCATCACAATTTTCAGATTCACGAATCTTAAGCAAAACTTCATAAAGATAATCTAGTGCACTCAATTCACTAGAAATTGGTTCATCATAATTGGATCTTTTAAAAAGATTAGCAAGTGGATGGGGTTCCATATCAATATATTTTTAGCAAGCGAAGATGCAAGCATATAAAAGGCACATGGTAACACAAGCAAACAATAGATCTGGCGAGAAAAAAGCAAACGGAAAAAGAGAGGCGAATAAAACGGCAAATTTTTGTGAAGTGGGGGAGAGGAAAACGAGAGGCAAATGGAAAATAATGTAAATTAGGAGGAGATGAGATTTGTGATTAGGAACCTGGTATATGTTGAAGATCCTCCCTGGCAACGGCGCCATAAATTCTCCTTGATGGTAGCTAGAACTACGTCGGTATTTCCCCGGAGAGGGAGGGGTGATGTAGCATAGCGATGGTAGAGTATTTCCCTTAGTTATGAAACCAAGGTATCAAACCAGTAGGAGAACCAAGCAACACAACGTAAACAACACCTACACACAAATAACAACACCTCGCAACCCGACGTGTTAAAGGGGTTGTCAATCCCTTTCGGGTAACGGCGCCAGAAATTGGCAAAGACGAGAGGTAAATTGTAGTAGATTGATAGATCGAACGCCAAATAAAATAAAGTGCAGCAAATTATTTTTTGTATTTTTGGTTTAATAGATCTGAAAATAAAAGCAAATAAAAGTAGATCGCAAGGCAAATATATGAGGAAGAGGACCCGGGGGCCATAGGTTTCACTAGTGGCTTCTCCCAAGAAAAATAGCAAACAGTGGGTAAACAAATTACTGTTGGGAAATTGATAGAACTTCAAATACTCATGATGATATCTAGGCAATGATCATTACATAGGCATCACGTCCAAGATTAGTAGACCGACTCCTGCCTGCATCTACTACTATTACTCCACACATCGACCGCTATCCAGCATGCATCTAGTGTATTAAGTTCATGGAAAAACGGAGTAATGCAATAAGAACGATGACATGATGTAGACAAGATCTGTTTATTTATATGGCGGTAGATATAGATCTCGTGTTTTTATCCTTAGTAGCAACGATACATACGTGTCGGTTCCCCTTCTGTCACTTGGATCAAGCACCGTAAGATCGAACCCACTACCTGGCACCTCTTCCCATTGCAAGATAAATAGATCAAGTTGGCCAAACAAAACCCAATATCGGAGAAGAAATACGAGGCTATAAGAGATCATGCATATAAGAGATCAAAGAAACTCAAATAACTATCATGAATATAAAGAGATAGATCTGATCATAAACTCAAAGTTCATCGGATCCCAACAAACACACCGCAAAAGAGTTACATCATATGGATCTCCAAGAGACCATTGTATTGAGAATCAGTGAGAGAGAGAAAGCCATCTAGCTACTAACTACAGACCCGAAGGTCTACAAAGAACTACTCACACATCATCGAAGACACACCGACGGAGGTGGTGAACCCCATCCGAGATGGTGTTTAGATTGGATCTGGTTGTTCTGGACTCTGCGGCGGCTGGACGAATATTTTGTCGACTCCCCCTAGGGTATTCGGAATATTTGGGTATTTATAGAGCAAAGAGGCGGTCCGGGCTCCTGGCGCGCCCTGGTGGGTTGTGCCCACCTCGGGGCACCCCCAGGTGCAACCAGGGCCCATTGCCTTCCTTCTGGCCCATAAAAAACCATCATAAAGTTTTGTGGCATTTGGACTTTGTTTGATATTGACTTCTTGCGATTTAAAAAATATGGGAAAATAACAACTGGCACTTGGCACTATGTCAATAGGTTAGTACCAAAAAATGATATAAAATGACTATAAAATCATTATAAAACATCCAAGATTGATAATAAAACAACATGGAACAATCAAAAATTATAGATACGTTGGAGACATGTCACGCCCCAGGGCGAAGCCCCTGTCCGAATTGTAAGTATTTAAGGATACTATGCATATGTCCGACCTTTTACAAATTGTAGGATAACATATCACTTATGTATTTCAGTCCGGCCCGTGACCTCCCCCAACAATCATCGTCTTCAGGGAACTCTTTGGTGCCAGAGATGATGGAGAGAGAAACGCCTCTGTCGGTGTCAAAACCGGCGGATCTTGGGTAGGGGGTCCCGAACTGTGTGTCTAAGGTCGATGGTAACCGGAGGCAGGGGACAGGATGTTTTACCCAGGTTCGGGCCCTCTTGATGGAGGTAATACCCTACATCCTACTTGATTGATCTTGATGAGTATGAGGATTACAAGAGTTGATCTACCACGAGATCGTTGTGGGTAAACCCTAGAAGTCTAGCATGTATGATTGTGTTTGCCTCTACGGACTAAACCCTCCAGTTTATATAGACACCGGAGGGGCCTAGGGTTGTACAGAGTCGGTTTACAAAGGAAGGAATCTACATATCCGAACGCCAAGCTTGCCATCCACGCAAAGGAGAGTCCCATCCAGACACAGGAGGAAGTCTTCTGTCTTGTATCTTCATAGCCCATTAGTCCGGCCCATGTCACATAGGCCAGACGCCCGAGGACCCCTTAATGCAGGACTCCCCCAGTATCCCCTGAACCATGCTTCAATGACGATGTGTCTGGCGTGCAGATTGTCTTCGGCATTGCAAGGCAGGTTCGTCCTCCGAATACTCCAAAACAGCCTTCAAACATAAAAAACGTGTCCGGCTCTGCAAAACGAGTACCACACACACACACACATGCAGAGAGTATAATATTTTATGAGTCGAATCCACTGACAACTTTTGTAGCGTGACATCACGTCACTGCCCGGCCATTATTTCGAACCGTTTTTTAGCCTCCCGCTCCATGTTTCAAGATGCGGTTTTATTGGCACGTCTTGTCGAAGCAGAGATCGTGTCCCCTTATTACGGGCGTGGGTATTCCAACCGCGCCGTGTGCACGGCCCTTGGGGAATAGGCGAGTTTTAAGGCGAGTGGGGAGGCGCTTGATATTCGCAGCCTTTATAAAGGGATAAGGATTTCACCTTTTCACCCACGCCCTCTTCCTCTCTGCCCATCCATTCTCGAGCACCAGTGCCCAAGCTTCCATCCTTTCCACCTCAAAAAAGCACTCCAGCCATGTCCGGATCTGGAGCGCAGGGCAAGTGGATGGTTTCCTTCGTCAAGGAGAAGGACATCACCAAGCTCCGGGAGGCCGAGCACTTAGCCAAGGAAATCGCCCACCGACTTCCAGCAAAGGGGCAGATCATCCCCACCCCGGAGCCCCATGAGAGGGTGGTATTCACCCCCCACTTCGCCCATGGATTGGGATTCCCTCTCCACCCATTCTTCCGCAGACTCATGTTCTACTACAGGATAGATTTCCACGATCTGGCCCCCAACTCGTTCCTCAACATCTCAACATTTATTGTCGTGTGCGAGGCCTTCCTCCGCATCCCAATCCACTTCAGATTATGGTTAAAGATCTTCAATGTGAAGCCGAAGGTGGTGGGCGGTCAACACGCAGAGTGCGGAGGCGCCAAGGTGAGCAAGAAGCCTGTCGGTGTCAAAACTGACGGATCTCGGGTAGGGGGTCCCGAACTGTGCGTCTAAGGCGGATGGTAACAGGAGGCAGGGGACACGATGTTTACCGGGCTAGGGTTACACAAGGTCGGTTACAAAGGAGGAGATATACATATCCGTACTACCTAGCTTGCCTTCCACGCCAAGTAGAGTCCCATCTGGACACGGGACGAAGTCTTCAATCTTGTATCTTCATAGTCCAACAGTCCGGCCAAAGGATATAGTCCGGCTGTCCGGAGACCCCCTAATCCAGGACTCCCTCAGTAGCCCCTGAACCAGGCTTCAATGACGATGAGTCCGGCACGCAGTATTGTGTTCGGCATTGCAAGGCAGGTTCCTCCTCCGCATACATCATGGAAGAGTCTTGAATACAAGGACAGTGTCCGGCCTTGCAAAATAAGTTCCACATACCACTGTAGAGAGAATAATATTTCCACAAATCTAATCTGCTGACACGTTTTGACAGCATGACATCGTGCCATGGCCTGTCATTATTCGAACCATTTTTCTCAACCAGCTCCGCACATAACGCAAGGCGGTTTTCTTGACACGTCTTGTCAAAGCAGAGATCGTGTTCCCCCTTATCACGGGATTCTCATCAATACAAATGGGTAACCCAACCGTGCCTGTTGGTATGACTCCTAGATCTTAGGCAAGTCCCAAACGGCCACGAGGAGGACGCCTGATATTCACCCTCTTTATAAAGGGGACAAGGCTTTTTCTTTTTTCCCTCCCGTGCTCAATCGAATCCTTCCCCCGCCTCGAGTTCTAACACCCAAAGCTCAGGTCAGGTGCTTCGGACCTTCAACTATGTCCGGATCCAACCTTCAAGGTCGGTGGATGCCTTCCTCCGTCACAGAGGAGGACATCAAGAAGTTGAGAGAGGCCAGATATCTGACCGCCGAAATTTCGCATAGGCTGCCCGCCCGAGGGCAGGTCGTCCCTACTCCCGAACCCAACGAGAGTGTTGTGTTCGTCTCCCACCTCCTTCGAGGACTGAGCCTCGCTCTGGATCCCTTTGTTAGGGGTCTTATGTTCTATTGTGGGCTAGATTTTCACCACGAGGCCCCGGATTCCCTTCTTCACATCTCGTCATTTATTGTCGTATGTGAGGCCTTCCTCCGCATTACCCCTCACTTCGGCCTATGGCTCAAGACCTTCGATGTGAAGCCGAAGATGATCGAGGGGCAGCACGCAGCGTGCGGAGACGCTTTAATATGCAAAATCGCTGACGCTCCATGACCCGAGGGTTCCTTCCCAGAGGTGTCCGGATTGTGGCAGCGGGAGTGGTTCTACATCACAGCTCCCCGAAGTGCCAAGTGGATAGCTGCCCCCACCTTTCGCTCGGCCCCCCACCACAACTGATGTCATGGATCAACAGGGGGTTGAGCTGGGGTCCAGTGAAAGACGTGCCAATACTGCAAAGCCGTATCCGAGATCTCTTTGAGAGAGATTTCAGTCTGGTTATGGTAGTGCAAGTTATGCTAGTTCATCGAGTCCAGCCTTGCAAACACAGGCCCCTCCACATGTGGGAATTCAACCCGGAAGGACCGCGAGCTATTCAACATTTCCTTGGCATGACGCATGAAGAGATGTACAAATCGTTCTTCGGACCCCAAATAGAGTGTCCGGACACCACCGAGGACGTGGGCCTGAGCTGCAACCTTCCCGCTGCCCAAGTAAGTAATCCCGTGCCGAGCCTGCTATCCTTTTATTTATCATGGCATCATTCTAAAGAGCCGCTCTTTGACGAGGACTGGATAACAAAGGCGATGATGATCAGGTGTTCGACCCCCCTTCCTGAGGGCTTGGACAATGCAGTAATGGACAAGATGCTCGAGCTGGCGCCTTATCCAGTGCCCTTGAAGGAAGATGATGGGGGGAGTAGAGAGGGCGAAAGCGGGCCTCACTCGCTACTCATTCCAACCGGGGGGATAAGCGCCTCCGAGAGGGAGGGCAACCAAAGGGAAGAATTTGACGTTCTTGCTCCGCGGGGAAGGAAGAGGACTACCTCCGAAGATCCGGAAACCAAGGTTTCAAAACGGGAGAAGAAGTCTTCATCAGAGGGTCCTGCCTCGGAGGGTATTCTTGCCGCACAGGGATCAGCCCTCTACCGAGCTGTAAGTAGTCGAAAAGTACTTAATAGTGGGGATATCCTACCTTACTTCCGAAGATGATAACCAGTGCTTATAAATTGCAGTCCGGATCGTAGCCCGTCTCGACAGAGTTCGTCTTTGGGGGATCTTCTTCCGGAGATGATGGAGAGTGAAACGCCTCCCCCTGGCACCCCACCTCATGAAGCGGGCGACCTTGAAGTGTCGTCGCGAAGGGTATCTCCGGATCTGCCAAGGCCAGAGGATAACCCTTTGGCTACCCGGGATCCCCAGTATCCGGCTCCTAAGGAGAGCGGCAGCAAGGGTCCGTACAGTATGCGGTCGGACGCGCTGAAGGATCTTCTGGGGTAAGCGCCCGTCTTGGAAGCGCATCGTATGCTAATGGGTACGATAATTGAAAGGATTTCATCCGCTGAAAGCGGTTTGCATGAAGCTTTTATGAGTCTGCTGAAAGGCTTCGAGGTATCTGAAATAGTATATGTTTTTGATAGTACCGCACATGTTAGGTGTGCCCTATGCAGATAGTAGTCCCTGAGACTCTGGTTGTCGTCGAAAACGGCGGCAAACAGAGGATCATAGTCCCAGGTAATAACCAGACCGTCATGACATGCAGGTGGCTGAAGCTCCGGTGGCTAGCCGGACTGATGGGTTTGCCGAGCTAAAGCGGCAACTAGATGCGGCAGATGCCGACATCGTGCTTGTCAACAAGTGGCTTGACGAGGCACAGGGTAAGTTATTTTTCCGGTTATCAACACATAGTAAGAGGAGCGTCATGCCAGTATCTTTAATATGTTGTGACTGCAGATGGAGCTGCCACCGTGGAGACCCTTCGGGCGGAGCTTGCCCAAGCCAAGGAGCAAGCAAAGAGTAGCAATGCGGCCGCTCTAAAGGCGGCCGAAGAATTAAGGGCCGAACAGGCCACGCATTGCGAAAGCAAGGAAAGAATAGCCAAAATGGCTATAGAGTTAAAAGATGCCGCTGACCGCTACTAGCTTCTTGAAGAAGAAAGCTGAGCGAGGGCGACAGACCTGGAGAAGGCCCTGGTAACTGCCAAGGAAGCCCGCTCCAAAATCAGAGCGACGAAGGAGGAGCTGCATCAAGCTGTAGATATCATATCTGGGAAGCCCTTCTTGTTGCAGACTAAGTTCGGGGATCCGAAGTACGCACCTCTGGACCGGCTATGGAGTTCTGCGGACGCCTACGTGGATTTGGCTGCAAGTGCTGCCGATGCGGCAGAGTACTTCAAGGATCAGAAAGATCACGAAGTGGAAAAACCGTTCTGGTCAAAGTTTCATGCTCCAGTCCGTCCGCTGCTGTTGAATGAGCAAATGGCCGAGTGGGCCGAGCTCCATAGGTTGTCCGGACTGGCCATGAGGTCCGTTGTGGATCACCTGTGGCCGGGAGGGCCAAGGCCGAATAGCTACTTTAGTTTAGTGCAACAATTCCTTGGTGTGCCACACATCGATGCTGTAAAGAGATCGGCGTGCATAGAGGGTGCGCGGATGGCCTTTGCCCGTGTCAAGACATACTGGGCGGAGATGGAGGCCACCACTGTTGCGACACAGGGTTCGGCCGTAGGCCGAGTGGCTGCCGAGCACTACTTTGAAGAAGTTCTTGAAGGCGCTCGTTCGATAGAGGCTCAGTGCTCGAAGAATATTATGTTCTAGTGACATGTATTCCCATTGTAAAAACAATGTTTTATGAATTATCAAGGCTGTATTTATACTTTTGCCCGAAAGTACTATGATGCCTCCTGTGCGGCCGTTTATGTATATATGTATATAACCTGAAAGTTTGCAGTCGTCGGCTTCCGCCCCCACGCATATAATGCGGGGGTGTTCGCAAAAAATGCATATCCACACTTGATCCAACGTCTTGGTCCGTTAAGGAGGTGATAGCACAGCGAACGAGGCAATCGGACTATATTGCTTTAACACTTTCACTTAGCCATAGGAGTTTGACAGTGGGGCTACTATATAGCCCCTGGTACTTCTGCGCTCGTCCGAATACGGGGCGCGTACGTACATGACCGGGAAACGGCCCTTCGTTAATGCGGAGGAATCCCGAAGATTCCGATGAGTCATCGAGTGGTTGACCAGTCTCTCGCTATATCATGACAGTCAGTTTTCGGCTTTCTCTACTGAGGTGCTCATCCGGATGAACCGGGCACAATCGCAGTAGTTCTCCAGTGCTACCTTAGCCGATATAACGAACGTAAGGTACCAAAATCGTGGGAGCCCT
>NW_024118582.1:0-23588 GCF_003073215.2 Triticum urartu
TGCCGCCGTAACTCCATAAAGCTGCCGCCGCCGATCCCCTCCAGAAAACCCCGTCGATCCCCACCGGATCTTGCGTCGGGGCCACGGTTCTGGATCGCCGTCGCAGGGCGGTTTCAACCAGAGGTATGGATAGGAGAAAACTCAAACGCAGGGCTGTTTCAATCATAGGTATAGCAGAGCGGTTTCAACCCCATGTATTAACATCATGATGGATCTAGCCGGCGGCCTTGAGGAGAGGAGCTCGACGAGCGGGCAGGGTGACCCCATGCCTTGGAGACGGCGACCCTCAACCCCTTGCTGCTGTGGTGCACTGGGCACATCTGTGACGAGGAGGAGGCGAGCCACAATTCATCACCTTCCTCGTCTCTCTCATGGCTGTGCACAAGGTAAACCTCATTTGCCCCCCATCTTCTACTCCAGATCAATGGGCAAGCCTGGGCACGTCTGAACTGTGCACACCTTTTGTGAATTTTTACTAGGCCTCTATATGTGCTTCAGATTATGTAGTTTGCAGTCTTGACTCCTCTGCATTAACGTTTTTTATGGTCTTCTCATCATTGTCAGGATGTCCGCACCCCGAGCCGAGCTCTGTTTGACCGGAGGACAAGCAGAGGAAAGGCGAACAGGGGTGATGACGTGGCTCCTGAGCAAGGTGAACATCGCCTTTAAGGCGAGCGGTGGCGGTATCTCCCTTACAACCGCACTTCATTTCTTACATTGTTTGCTCCTCTTATCAAGGGCACATCGGTCAGATGCATCCTTGAAAAAAGGGTACATTGATCAAGTTGTTTCCTGATGTTTGCACTCGCTGCTTTATAGTGTATTTTTTTCATATGATTTTGGATATTTTGTTTCCGTACTGTACCTTAGTTTGGAATTTATTTTGTAGGCACCTTATCTTGGGCCCCTACAATAAGTAAACTCAACATGCATGATTCTGATTAGAGGCAACCGGATCGTTATTGAACATATTGATGATTCCTGTTGTGTATTCTCAAGGAATGGTCAGGTTTAGTACTGTAACTATTTTCTTATCAAATATATTTGGGTGGTGCTCAAAATGCAGAGCTGAAAAGCAAGAAACGTAAAGCCACCTTTGAAGATAAGTTCACCATGCCTCCCAGAGTGTCACCCCGCTTCGTTGAACTTAATGGAATAAGATCAGATCAGAATAACCTTTGTAAACTAGGTAACTGAATCATTTCATTGTTGCTTGTCCATGTAACGAAGAACTATCATTTGGGTACCAAGTTCCACTTCAGGCCAGGAAAATTTCTTATAACTTCAAAACGGCAAGGGATGCACCATTGTCTTCAGGTCTGGTATGTATATTTAATCAATCAAAACAAAAGTTTTTGATAATAATCAAGAATGATGAAATTTTGGACTTTAGACTATATCAGTGACAATTTTCATGATAAATTACAGAAAGTTTGTATCTAGGGGATATCTTCATGTCGACTTACGTTTAATATTAGGATATGTCCCCTCATGTGCCAGTTTTGAGATATCTTAGAAGTTCACGATCTGGTTTTAGTTCCTGCATCTTTTTCCACCTTTCTGTAGAGATTTGAGTAAAACTTAAATGTCTAGATGCATATAAGCTTGTGAGTTAATTAATGCTAACTTGATGGTCCAAACTAAATTCTGCAAATATGACCATGACAGAAAGATAAATGGAGGTTTAGAGGCAGAGTGGATGCCTGCACCAACTTTATAGGTTGAACTACGTTTTGCTAGATGACTCAAATTTCAGAACACGAGCATTATTTTTTGGGAATGCAGTTAACAACAGAATCAAGTCAAGATGAAAAATGGAGAACTGTTCAATATTGAGTTTAATTCCTTTCTTGCAGAGCACCAGAGATGAGTGAGGAGATTATTAAATATTGAATATAATTCCTTTCTTGTATCCATGGTCGATCTATTGTACTCTGTCGTTTGCCTTAGTGAGAACGACACTGCTCTATCGCTTGCTTATTTAAGATCATGATAATCATTTTTGCTAGCCTATGTGTATTCTAATTTTCTCCCCTTACTGTTGCAGCCTTGCAGGTTGGAGTGCAGCTTTCAGATATCTTTCTTTCCTTGGGATAGTTGGAATGGAATACTATGACTAGATATACAATGGTATTGTTATCAGTGTTCGGCCTTCAATGATTTCGGTGCAGCATGTCTAGACCATCAACGGCAATTTGAGCTCCTTAGTGAAGTAGGTTTGTAAGGCGTTGCTTCAACTCAAGAAAATCAATGGCCACAATTGGGAAGTTGACTGACAATCCAAAGAGAGTGCCAATTTTCAATCTCGTGTTTAGGTGCTTACATCAATCTCGTGCATAGTCTCGATCACCACCACCGAGGCAGCTACTTCTGCTGGCAGGGGCTGGGCGCCGCCGTGAGGATGCTATCACCCATGCACGCAGTGATGGCATGGTGGCCGAAGAAGGCCGTCTTCTGGGGAGTCGCGTGCTGGCCGCCATCTCCACCCGCGGCCACACCAACAAGACAGGTGATTTTAGGGTTGGTTCTGTCTGAAACCAAGCTAGCAGGTGAGCCAAATCAATCATTTCACGGTTCTTAAACAGTACATAACATAATGCTAATTGTGTGTTTTTCAGTAATATACAGAGAAGGTTCGCCTGACATAATGACCAACGAGAGCAAGTTGTTTTTTCTTGATGAAAATGATAGCTACCACTTGATGAGATTTAGCAATACAAGCATTTCCTCTAATTTTATTTGTAGCTAATCCTTTAAGCTCCAAGGAAATAGCTGAATGTCACTACCAAATTAAATTACCTTTGTACAGAAAATACGTGGAGTTATGTGATCTGCAAGTGAGCAGCTCTCTCACCAACGAGTTAATAACATTAAAATAGGTAGCAGTACCAATTTTTCCCAGTAAAAGTGATTTTTTGTTTTCTTCATTCAATTAACCATCGTTTTGATCGATGATGCATAATAGAAATATGCATTCCTTTACTGTTTTTTCTCCATAAGATCCTTTTATCACTCATTAAAATTTTGCAAGTTCTTGCCATACCCGAAGCTTCCATTATCGCTGACTTCGCCGGAATGCCTGCACCCATGTTCCAGGTGCCAATAATGAATCCTGTGTTTAGGTGCTTCTACATGAATCCTGTGCATAGTCTCGATCACCACCACTGGGGCAGCTACTTCTGCTGGCAGTAGCACTTTCCTCTGACATGTGTTTTTTTGTCGTTGTGTGCTTCTACATTAATCCTGGCTCGTTGTATTTAGGTTCTCTAAGGCCTAAACTGTGTCTTTTCTTCATTGTATGTGTTACAACTCGTTTTACTGTACTAATTTATTCAGTTGCACCAATACAAGGTGTGGAGAGTTTGGGTTCGGAAGGTAGTTAGCCTACAAGAGAAGGGGGTTTAGTATTTTCTTGATGGCACATGTTGGAAGGTGCCATCTTTATTTCTCTTATCTTATGGGTTTCCTCACAATTGTTTTCTTACAATGTGCACAATTTTGCAACAATAAACATTGGCTGGGTATATACACTTGAATAGATGATCTGGTTACATAGCATGCACCCCGAGGAGTTTCAGGAATTATGATGTGTTGGTTTTATTTGGTTGAAACCATTAATGGTTGTCTGAGTTACTTGACTAGGACTGTTTGGGCATGAAGTGTGTGCTCTATAACTCCTTCCTATTGGATATTTTTGCTCTCCTTATTGCACATGTTCCTGAGAAAAGTGAAGTACTTATGTCGATAAGATGTTGATTCTCAAAACTCTTAACATCTTATAGTGTATCGGTAGTGTTAAAACAAAAATAGCGATTACTTTTCTCGTGTTATCGTCTATTGTGTTTCTTCTGTCCTTGATTCCAAAGGAACTGTAGTAATTACTTTGCCTAAAGTTTGTGTTATTTCCATTTACGATGTGTTCAACTCAATTGTGTTACTAAAATACTTTTATCGGCGGATATTTATCAAGAAGTAACATGTCACCACTTTGAATACAACCTTAGTTTTACATGCATTAGTTTTCTAATTAAATGTTGTCGTTGTAAGCATCAAAACTATCTTCTAGATTCACAACTTATGCTTATGCCCCCGTTTAAAAAAACTAGCTTCTACAGTCACAGCCTTGCTGGGAGCCAGGGTGAGAAACTAAATGTCAACATGGTTGTGCAGGTCTGCAGGAGGTGCCTTTGAGAACTTGATCAGCTACTCGAGCTTCATTGTCAGCGAAGTCTCCACTGGGTTGCCCAGATCTGTCCTGAATTGCTTCATTGATGACAATTTGGAGAAGGCTCCGCTGACACTTACAAAGGATGTTTTCCTTTGTTGGAAAGACGAGGATACGCTGGAGATAGACATGGGGTGGTAAGAAAATGATGAGTTCCTGATGATATTATGCTTGCTGGTCTAAACCTACATGTATTATGTCAGTTTGTTGTTAAGAGTATCTTGAAAATATAAAGCTACTGGGTGGCCAGGCATTCTATACTATCGTCTTTCCAAGAGCCCACATTTCTGCATGTATATATTTGTTGTACAGCCTATGCTGGTTTGCCTACAATAATTATCAGAAGGTAATATGCAGCAGCCAAATTCTCTCGGTCGACGTTGATTTTGTCATGTTCTTAAGCAAACCCTGCGTACCATATTCCTCAAAAGGTGAAGAGGACGGGAAGACACATGTGCTAAAGCAAAAAAAAAGTATATTTAGGATCTACCCCTTAGCTTAATTTACAAGTTGTGTGAGCCTGCTCATATATCGATATTGATTCAGCAATTCTCAGGATAGCATGAAATCTATTCTTTTATTCTGCTAGAATTGACTAACCAGCATTAAAATTCGTAATTGTAACCAAATTACGTATGTGTTCCTATAAAAAAAGAGAGAGAACAATGCATTTCAGCATGTATGTCTCAGTGTGGCGTGCTGTAGCGGATCACAATATTCTTCTAGGTACGTATGATAAGTTGCACAAGCATCTCTGTACTGCTTTTCGCATATATCTTCGTTTTCTTCTACTGTAATGCCGTTGGTAACTGTTTGCTCTATTTCTTTCCTATCTGCAGCGCGCTTCTCTTTTGATTCCATGCTTCAATCAAATCAAATCGACGGCATTAGGGGATTGCATGCTGATTTTTTGTTTTTCTTTCTTGGAAGTAATTAGGGGATTGTGATACAGTCTCCAGTCTCACGACTGATACTCTCAGTCGATGCTATATTAGTGTAGTGGTGGTTGTGCGGTGGAGGTGGGGCTTCGTCCTTCAGGCAAATTGTGCAACATGGATCTGGTCTGATCTAGACAGATCTGGCGCTGGCAGCCCGTCCGGCGGCGAGGGCTGAGGCCAACAGGTCGTCGGTAACTGTTTGCTCTATTTCTTTCCTATCTGCAGTGCACTTCTCTTTTGATTCCATGCTTCAATCAAATCAAATTGACGTCATTAGTGGATTGCATGCTGATTTTTTGTTTTTCTTTCATGGAAGTAATTAGGGGATTGTGATGCAGTCTCCAGTCTCACGACTGATACTCTCAGTCGATTCTATATTAGTGTAGTGGTGGTTGTGCGGTGGAGGTGGGGCTTCATCCTTCAGGCAAATCATGCAACATGGATCTGGTCTGATCCAGATAGATCTGGCGCTGGCAGCCCGTCCGGCGGCGAGGGCTGAGGCCAACAGGGGCTGTGTGCGGCCGGCGCTGGCGTGGATCGGTGGGCAGTGCTGGTGGCGTGGCTGAGGTGGTGGAGGTGCGTGCACGTCCTGGAGTCCGGTCGGGCCTTCCTCCCCGGCTTTTGGACGACAGTGTGCGGCGCGGGCGGGCTTTTCTTGTGCCCATCTTTGGTGGTGATGGCGGTGGATCTACCCCCTCTTCGGCGGACATGTGGCTGTTGGTGGCCTCTCGCCAGTCCGCACCAGTAGCCGTGGTGGGGCGAAGCAGGGGTGCTTCGGGGGGAGGGGGAAGTCGGTAGGAGGGATGGGGGCTCTGCTGTTTTTGAGTCGCCTGTCGCCGACGTAGGGGGTGCCGGTCATGGTCGTGTGCCGGTCCTTCCCCTTCCCCTTTTCCTCAGCCTGGTGCTTTTTGGCGATGCTTGAGGTTGGACGGTCGTTGTCGGTTCTGGCAGTGGTTGGATTTGGAGAAGCTATTGAAAGCCACCCCCTTTGATGTTCTCAGGGTGGTCTGGGTACAAGGTGGCGGCCCTGGTAGTGGGAGGCGCGTTGATCTTTGGCGGATTTGCGCGGCTCAGGAGCGGGAGAGCAGGCAAGGCTGCTCGGGCGGCATGGATGCGGGTGGTTGGCGGAGCGGGGGTGCGACGGAGGGGGTCGGAGCACCGGGGTACATCACTTGCCCAATCTTTGTACTACCAATCGACGGGGGAGACCGATCAATCCCTTTGTGTTACTCCGAGTGAAAACTTGATCCACGGGATCAGATGATGGCGGCTATCAGTGGTCCCGCCCTTCTTGGAGGCACCATTTTGGAGTCCCCGCTCCGGCGTTGGCTGCCTCACCTCTCCTTGGTGGATCACTCATGTGGTGGTCCGTCGGCTAGAAGCGGTTCTTCTTTGCTCATTCGTAGTGTGCTTGGTAGTCGCTGGGGTGGTTTGTCGGCACCTTTGTATCTTGCTTTGGGTGTGTGTTGAGTGCGGTGGTGGTGTGTGTTTGTATCGGTCTTATCGGATGTATACAGTGATTGTTGCATTATAATATAAAGCAGGGGGCATTTTTGTCATTAGGGGATTGTGTCATGGAGAAATAGAGGGGTCTAGAAAGAAAGAGGGAGCGGGGGTGGGAAATAGAAGGGTAGGGATAGAGATGGAGGGTGGTAGACAGAGTGGGGAACGAGATAAGATATGCATTATATTCATAGGTGCAATCGGATGAAAACAAATTAAAAGGCCCGTGGCAACGCACGGGCATTTTGCTAGTAGAAATAGGTATGTTATATCATTCCTGTGTGACTTGCCAATATATTCAAAGTATTAACCCTTCGTGGCTGCAATGTTTCATGATTTTATTCGACGAGTGAGTGATACGATGTAGGGTTACGATGTCTATACTCGACATTTTCCTGTGGTGTTGGACTTCATGAAGATTTTATTTTCTTTTCCATTGTACTTTTGTTATGAGCTAGCCTTGAGCTATGCGGGTATGTATTATATTAAATTCTGGATCTACGATGTAATATTATGACATGTGGTTTATTTTTGATATTACATCTTGTACTGTGTGTGCTAGCTATTGATCCAGGGACTAGTACAATGAGCACAGAGACATTGAATCTTATCAGGTTTGGGTCATTACATCTCTTCATCACAAATGTTTTAGATAGAACACCGGTATGAAAAGCGAGAGCTATGGTCCTTCCCCAGCAAGCCAAGGGAAAATTTGTGATACGTCCATTTTGCATCACGTTTTTATGTTGATATTTATTACATTATGGGTTGTTATTTCACTTTAAGATACAATTATTATGCCTTTCTCTCTTATTTTACAAGGTTTACATGAAGAGGGAGAATGCCGACAGCTGGAATTCTGGACTAGAAAGGAGCAAATCTGAGATACATATTCTGCACAACTCCAAATGTCCTGAAACTTTTTGAAGAATTATATTGGAATATATAAAAAATATTGGGCGAAGAAACAACAGAGGAGGACCCACCAGATGGCCACAAGCCTGGGGGCGCCCTACGCCCCAAGGCACGTCGCCAAGCTTGTGGCCCCCTGGCTAGCCCCTGATATCCATCTTCTGCTATATGAAGGGTTTTGACCTAGAAAAAAAATCAGAAGGAAGCTTTCGGGACAAAGCGCCGCCATCTCGAGGCGGAACTTTGGCAGAAGCAATCTAGGACTTCGGGAGAGCGATTCTGCCGGGGAAACTTCCCTTCGGGAGGGGGAAATCAAAGCCATCGTCATCACCAACGATCCTTCCATCGTGGGAGGGTCAATCCTCATCAACATCTTCATCGGCACCATCTCCTCTAAAACCCCAGTTCATCTCTTGTATTCAATCTTTGCCTCATAACCTCAAATTGGTACCCGTGGGTTGCTAGTAGTGTTGATTACTCTTCGTAGTTGATGCTAGTTGGTTTATTTGGTGCAAGATCATATGTTTAGATCCTTAATGATATTCAATACCCCTCTGATCTTCAACATGAGCATGCTTTGTGAGTATTTATGTTTGTTCCTAAGGACATGGGAGAAGTCCCGTTATAAGTAATCATATGAATTTGGTATTTGTTCGATATTTTGATGAGATGTATGCAAGGTAGTCAGAGTCGGGATTCGGAGTCGGGTCGATTTTCCTTAGACAGAATTGAGTTGTAGTATCGAGTTGCGGAATCGAGGATTCTACTAGATTTACTCAAATAAGATATTTTGTATCCATGGAAGAAATTTATATGGGTTCTACAGAGTTTTGACACTAAATATAGAGCAAAGACGTACACATCAATGCTAGTTCTATTCCACTTCTTTTTATGGCTAACCTACTATTAGCTTGGATGTATGTAACATATATGAGAGGCAAATATATAGAACATTGAAATCTTCAACGCATGAAATTTACTTATGAGTTTTTTAGAATACGTGAATAGCCGATCACTTGTATATCCACCCTGTAGTGCTTAACCTTGAAGGGTCTTGCTGTCATTCTTCGATTAATCTTGATGCATCCTCCTTCCCACGCAAATTCCATTTGTCGACAAGTTTGATCATCAATTTTGATCTAGATTTTGAGAGCCAGATCAAAGGTGTCGGTGCCTGAGCATTTGGGATTGGGAGGGGAATAAAGGGCCATGACGCATGTGAAAATGGTTTGGATGATGGCATACTATTCTACTACAACTAAACGAATGGCTTAGATAAATTAGTAGAATCGGACATAGTCCATACCATAGTCTGGATTCTATAGTTTTGTACATGATTCTATGATTTGGATCAACTCAACATGGATTCTTCCTGATCTGGATTCATAATGGGACTTGGATCGACATGGTTCCGTAGGGTCGTGAAGTCATAGGATTCTAGGAGTCGAGTCGGGATTCTGACTACCTTGGATGTATGTTGTCTTTCCTCTAGTGGTGTTATGTAAACGTCGACAACATGACACCGCACCATGATTTGGGCCTAGGGGAAGGCATTGGGAAGTAATAAGTAGATGATGGGTTGCTAGAGTGACACAAGCTTAAACTCTAGTTTATGTGTTGCTTCTTAAGGGGCTGATTTGGACCCACATGTTTCATGCTATGGTTAGATTTATCTGAATTCTTCTTCCGTAGTTGTGGATGCTTGCGAGAGGGGTTAATATAAGTGGGAGGCTTGTCCAAGTAAGGACAACACCCAAGCACCGGTCCACCCACATATCAAATTATCAAAGTAACGAACGCGGATCACATGAGCATGATGAAAACTAGCGTGACAATAATTTCCATGTGTCCTCGGGAGCACTTTGCTTTATATAAGAGTTCATCCAGACTTATTCTTTGCTATAAAAAGGAATGGGACACCTTGCTGCAACTTTTCTACACTTGTTACTTGTTACCCGTTGAGGGAGTCCTGGATTAAGGGGTCCTCGGGTGTCCGGACTGTATGATATGGGCCGGACTGATGGGCCGTGAAGATACAGGATAGAAGGCCGTCCCCTGTGTCTGGATAGGACTCTCCTATGCGTGGACGGCAAGATTGGCGTCCGGATGTATAGTTTCCTTCTTCTATAACCGACTGTGTACAACCCTAGGCCCTTCCAGTGTCTATATAAACCGGAGGGCTTAGTCTGTAGAGGCTATGAGAATTCATATAAGCTAGACATCTAGGGTTTAGCCATTACGATCTCGAGGTAGACCAACTCTTGTAACCCCTATACTCATCAAATACAGTCAAGCAGGACATAGGGTTTTACCTCCGTTATGAGGGCCCAAACCTGGGTAAACATCATGTTCCATGTGTCCCTTGTTACCTTCGATCCTCAGACACACAGTTCGGGACCCCCTACCCGAGATCGGCCGGTTTTGACACCGACACCCGTTACGAATTATCTAACTACCAAACTATCCGTTACCGATAATTTTAGTGCCTACAGAAGATACCTTGCTGAAAACCGCTTGTCATTTCCTTCTGCTCCTTGTTGGTTTTGACACTCTTACTTATCGAAAGGACTATGATTGATCTCCTATACTTGTGGGTCATCAAGACTCTTATCTGGCACCGTTGCCAGGGAGTGAAGCGCCTTTGGTAAGTGGAATTCGGAAAGGAAACATTTATACTATGTGCTGAAATCTATTGTCACTTGTCACTATGGAAAATAATTCTTTGAGAGGCTTGTTCGGGGTATCTTCACACCGACATTGGTGCTCTCATTGAGAGTTCCACTGTGTCATCGGCAGAAGGTTCGATGGCTCGTTCAATCATCAACAATGATGCTGTTTCTGGGGAAATCTTCCTTCCCGGTCAACTATTTGTGTTCGACGGCTTCGCTCTGCGTGCCAATTCAATTGGTCACCTTGAACAGATCGACAGCTACGCCCCTGGTCATCAGATCAGATTCGGGAGCCTGAATTAGGTCGCCAACATCTGAGGAGACTTGATCTTCGAAGGGTTCACGGCCTCGACCACTGTTCCTCATCTCCAAGAAGGAAACACATCGGATCTGTCATCAGGCACCGCTCAAAGACCAACTATCATCCCTACCCTGGCCTTAGATCCAGAGCAGACCACTTCATCCAAGATGGGTGTCTGAAACCCACCGGACTCTCTCCTACTACGGAGCTCTTCTTCAGAGACCCGGAGGCAACTATGTCTTCGCCGAGCCTGGAATTAAGCAGGACTCTCCCTGTCATCGAAGAGCCGAACTCGGCTCTGGATTCCAACTCTGAACTCTCAAGGTCTGCGTTTAGTGAGCACAACATAGTAGAATCTGCCATGCCTAGCCCCGCAGGTCCTCGGTTCCCCGTCTGGCCTTTGCTCTTACGCGAGGCCTTGGAGTTAGTGCGATCCCTCGCCATTACGGAAGTATCGCTTTCGAACTACGCCCAGCTCGAACTAGGGGCTGAGCACAGGGAATTTTGCATCCCACCCACCACCCACTTGGAAGCCACTATCGAAGACTTAACCGACATGCTCGACTATGCCTCCGAAGACATCGATGGCATGGACGATGATGCCGGAGACAAACCAGGCCAAGACCCGCCCTTTACCGGGTGTTGGACAGCCACCTCCACATATGATGTGTACATGGTGGATACACCTAAAAAGGATGACGACGATGGCAGGAAGGATCCAAGCGAAGATAAGCTCATCGAGGCACCACCAAAACATCGACGTCGGCGACGCCGCTCAAAATCGCGCCACGAAAAGGAAAGCAATACCAGCACCGGAGACAATAACACTCCAGACGATGTCGAAGATCCCGAAGACCCGGTTGAGCCTGCGTCCGAGCAGGATGAATGGGAAGAGGGACAAGTTAACCCCGACGAGCCGGTCGGGAATGAGGATTCGCAGGATAGTTACTATCTACCGATCTCCGAGGAAGATGTTAGCCCCGGCAACGATGATTTCATTGTGCCAGAGGAACCCCTCAAGTAAGAACGCTTCAAGCAACAGCTAATCACAACTACGAGGAGCCTAAAAAAGAAATAGCAACAGCTTCAGGCCGAACAGGATACGCTCAATGACAGATGGACCCAGGTCCTAGCCGCCGAGGAATATGGCCTCGAGCTCCCAACAAAGAGTTATCCAAAGCGTCGGCTACTACCACAATTCGACAATGAGGCCCTTGAGCCAATACCGTCAAGATACGACCGCGCTGATGAACCAGACCGACCACCACGTGGGCAAGACAAAGCGGCTGCCTACGCCGAACACCAACCCGCACCACCTCGCCATAGAGGCAAAGAGGTGGCGTCTCCCGGATACACCTACGACTTATGTCAGGACCTGTACGATGATCAATCTATGGATCAAGGGGGTGTGCCCCAACGCGAGATGACGGCCATTAAGCCTGGCCCGATAGGCATAACCTCACCCGGGCCGAAAACCAAACACGGATGTCATCCGAACGTCGTCGTGACATTGCCCGATATAGAGGGCCGCACACCCCTTATGCTTTACCGATGAGCTAATGCAGCACCAGTTTCCAGAAGGGTTTAAACCCGTAAACATTGAATCATATGATGGAATGATGGATCCCGCGGTATGGATTGAGGATTTTCTTCTCCATATTCACATGGCTCGCGGTGATGACCTCCACGCCATCAAATACCTCCCCCTAAAGCTGAAAGGACCAGCACGACACTGGTTAAATAGCCTCCCAGAAAACTCCATTGGTAGCTGGGAAGATCTGGAGGATGCCTTTAGAGACAACTTCCAAGGTACCTATGTCCGGCCTCCGGATGCCGATGACCTTAGTCATATAGTCTAGCAACCCGGAGAGTCAGCCCGCAAACTCTGGACTAGGTTCTTAATTAAAAAGAACCAAATCATTGATTGTCCAGATGCCGAAGCCCTTGCAGCCTTTAAACATAGCGTTCGCGACGAATGGCTCACCCGACACCTCGGTCAAGAAAAGCCGAAGTCTATGGAATCTCTTACCACACTCATGACCCGCTTCTGCGCAGGAGAGGACAACTGGTTAGCCCGTAGAAGCAACAGTACCAGCGACCCTGGCACCTCCGAAGCCAGGGATGGCAACGGCAGGCCACGACGCAACAAACATAAGCGTTGAAACAACAATGAAGAAACTGAAGATACAACGGTTAACTCCGGATTTAGTGGCTCTAAATCCGGTCAGCGAAAGAAGCCATTCAAAGGAAATAAAGATGGTCCATCCAATTTGGACAAAATACTCGATCGGTCTTGACAGATTGCACCCCTGGTAAGCCTGCCAATCATTCCAATAGGAACTGTTGGGTCTTTAAACAGGCCGGTAAGTTAAATACCGAACATAAGGAGAAAGGGCCGCCAAGCAAGGACGATGAGGAGCCCCACCCACCGAACACAGGGGGACGAAAGAAATTCCCCCCTAAGGTGAAAACGGTGAATATGATCTATGTCACGCATATCCCCAAGAGGGAGCGCAAACGCGCGCTAAGGGACATCTACGCCGTAGAGCCTGTCGCCCCTAAATTCAACCCGTGGTCGGCTTGTCCGATCACCTTTGATCGCAGGGACCACTCGACCAGTATCCCTCATGGAGGTTCGACAGCCCTGGTCCTCGATTCAATCATTGACGGATACCATTTCACCCGGGACCTTATGGACGACAGGAGCAGTCTTAACCTAATCTATCAAGATACTGTCCGTAAAATGGGTATTGACCCGTCAAGAAGCAAGCCTAGTAACACCACCTTTAAAGGAGTGATACCCAGTGTCGAGGTCCGTTGCACGGGTTCATTAACATTGGAAGTAGTCTTCGGTTCACCGGATAACTTCCGAAGTGAAGAATTGATCTTCGACATCATCCCCTTCCGCAATGGTTATCACGCACTGCTCGGACGAACCGCCTTTGCCCGCTTCAATGCAGTCCCGCATTATGCTTACTTCAAGCTCAAAACGCCCGGACCCCATGGCGTTATAACAGTCAATGGAAACATGGAGCTCTCCCTCGGTACCTAGGAGCATACCGCGGCCCTTGCGGCTGAAGTGCAGAGCGGCCTTATCAGGCCGAACACCTCTTCGGCCATCAAGCCCCCGGACACTGTTAAACGAGTCCGGCCTACTCTGCATAATGACAGCTACGGTAATCCAGAGCTAGACTAGCAGTGTCGCCTCCGTCGATCACCCCACACAACCGCGGTATATGTACCACATGTGCATAATTACGCCCTCAAAATACCCTGGGCAACGACGGAGGCCCACTGCGGACAAGGTCTATAGTGCGGCTTGACCCTATTTGACCTTAACCTTTTTTCTTTGATCTTTTCTTCTCATATTACAGGTTCTTTAAACCTAAATCACTTTACGGTTGCACAAGGGCCCTTTCCCAGGCCCCTTTTATATGCACGATCTTCGATCGCTCCTCTTAAAGGATCTTGCACCAAGGCAAAAAGCGGCGCAGACGTGCAGCAAGGGCGTCAAGGGGATCTTCAAGACTACCTTTCTCTCTTTAGGCCCTGTAAACAGTTTTCCCTTGTTTTCAAATTCTTGGCATGTAAAATAGCCTTGATTTTTATGGCATTATTTGTAATAGCACGTCTTGACGTATCAAACAGATTATAATGGAAACATTTTTTTCACCAACCTTTGTACGGTCTTGGTTTGTTTCACAATCTGCATTCCTCCTTTGTGCTAAGATTGCCATATATATACTTTGCTACGGCTTAAAATGCCAGGGCCTCTATTCGGCCACATATCTTTTTTTTAAAAGAGAAAGTCCGAACACTTCTATAGTACACTTCGGCATCCCGAACATTGCATTATATGCATCAGCTCTGAATCATGTCTTTGGTCAATAGTTGGGTTGCCCGGATCCTCTGATCACTACCTTATGTTCCACTTGTTCGGCTAGGGTAGTAAAGGGAGAACTACTGCGATTGTGTTACTGGTTCGCTTGGTCAAACACCCCAGTAGAGAAAGCCGAAAACTGTCTGTCATGATAAGGCGAGAGCTGGTCGACGGTTCGGCAACTTGTTATAAATCTCTTGTGATTTCTTTCGTATTATATGAAGGACCAGGCTTCGTCCGATCACGCGTCTAAGGCATCCCATTTCGGGTAGCCGTATACGCACCAAGGGCTAGTACTTAGTCCCACTGTCAAGCTCCTATGGCTAAGTGAAAGTGATAAAGTCGCATAGTCTGATTGCCTGGTTCGCTATGCAGACACCTCCTTTACGTACCAAGACGTTGGGTCAAGCGTGATCGTGCATTTATCCCGAACACCCTCGTAGCATCTACGTGGGGGCTGAAGCCGACGACTGGCAAACTTTCAGAATAATATAAAAAAACGGCCGCACAGGAGGAAAGTAATTTCAGATAACAACATATATACATTAAAGGCCCTTGTTGGGGATATAGCTACCAGGTAAGACCCGCCCAGGAGGGGCCGGGTCAGCCCCAACGGCGGGTTACAAAAGAAGCCCAGTAACATTCAAGGCGATAGTTTATTAAGACTTATAGAAGGCCTAAGCCCAGAGGCGGCTTAAGGCCCAATATTGTAAACCGCCGTATGTAAGGAAATACTTGTAAAGAAAGGCATACAAAGAAGTCACCGAGCCGGACATGTTTTATGAACCGGCCGGGACTCTGTAGGCCGCTAGGCGTCAACCCGTGTATATAAGGGGACGACCCGATGGCGGCTTAGGGCGAGAAACAAGAGACAACAACTCGAAGCCAGGACAGGCATATTCGCTCCCTCGTCTTTGAAACCCCAGCAATTCCAAACACAACTAGACGTAGGCTTTTACCTTCATCGTAAGGGGCCGAACTAGTATAAACCCTTTCGTGTCCTTTATCCTGATTAACCCCTTTAAGATTCCTAGTTGCGATGGCCCTACGACTAAGTCCTTTCACTAGGACATCTGCCGTGACAATTCCACGACAGTTGGCGCCCACCGTGGGGCCAGCGCACGGTGGATTTGAGTTCTTGAAGGGCAACTTCGAAGGGCTTAAGGGATACGTTGTGGGCCGAATGACCAAGAGTCGTCGCGGCAAGCTCTACATCGATGATGAAGGCTGGGGCCCCGAGGCCGGCTCAATTGAGTACGGGTACCAGGTCCCCTTCGGCGGGATTGATGTCTTCATTGGCCGGATCGCGAATCGGGCCCTGAGCCGGACGTCTGCACCAACATCATTGAGACGGCTCAGCGCGTGAGGCCCGCCCGGGCCCGAACCGCCGTAAAGCGTGCCTTTGTGGGTTGCATCCATGGAGGTGAATACTCGGAAGGATCAGTAGATGGCGGTGAGACGACCATCTGTTCTGATGCTACGTCATCAACAGGCAAGACGGATTCTTTGTATCAGCTGCAGGATGGCATGCTTGGGGGCTATTCTGATGGCAGCAGTATTCCGGACCTTCTTGAGCCGACGAATCGAGCCGGAGTCAGGCACTCAGCCCGGGCAGAACTCCACGGCTGCAGCAGCAACAACCGCCGGGTCGGCAGCGGCCGGGTCAGGAGACCTCGTGCGCCCCCGGCTCAGATGCTAATGGACCTCACGGATAAGCTGACGGCGCTGTTGACTGTCGTGGTAGAGCCGGCGGATAAAGCTCAGCATGACGCAGAGGTGGCACGGGTACGCGAAGAGATGACACAGGCCAAGGAAAATTTAGCAGCAGAAGAGGTCAGGATGGCCGTGGAACGGGCGGCTTTGGACGCTCGTGCTCAGCAGCTTCAAGCGGAGACTTTCCGGCTCTCGGTGGATCTGAACGCGTCAAACGAGGTCATGAGGAGAAGGTATCAAAAAACTCAGTCACGTCTACCTCTGACGCTCGATCCTAGGAACCTTTTCCACACACCCGGGTCCGGTCCAAGTAACCCGCCAGAGGCAAATCGGATCACGACACCCGGAGCGCCGGTTCAGCCGCGGGCCATGGAACCACCTCGTATGAGTACCGCTCCACCTCATTATGTGCCAACACCACCAGGTCACTTCTCCAATCCTTTGGAAAACCTCATTGTTGCGTCGGCTCGTTTGGCGGCTCTCCCGATGGAAGGTGACTCTCCGACAGCAATTGAAACACGAAGGGTGAGGGAACTTCTTCAAACGGCTCTGGCGCAGTAGGATGCGTACTCTTACAGTCGAGACAGAATCCATTCAACCCCTCGCCGATGCTCCGCATCAGCAGGCATATGGACTCAGCTGATATGTCAAGCAACGCTCAACGCCATAACCAACCGCGCAGGCATGAGCCGGTGCAGGCTGGAGCCCTTCACTTAGCGGATCAGGAGAGGATCCAACAAGAGGCTGAGCGGGCGGTTCAACTGGCAGCTGAGCAGGTGGCTCATCAAACTTTTCCGGCTTATCCAGCAACCTCTATTGAGACAGGAGTAGCCATAAGAATAGGAGGTGTTCCTTGCCTAGTGCCGGCTATACGTAATGAGCGCTTACCAAAAGACTTCAAGGGGCCTCTTAAAGTGCCTAACTACACGGCCAATTTGCAGCCTAGGGCATGGATTGAGAGTTACGAGATGGCAATGGAGCTGTTGGAGGTCAGCGATGCAGCCATGGCTAAGTACTTCACCATGATGTTGGATGGAACGGCTCGCACTTGGTTGAAAGGGTTGCCACCCAATTCCATCGGCTCATGGGCGGAGTTGAAGGCCCGGTTCATTCAGAACTTCAAAGACACATGTAAGCAACCTATGTCAATCGTGGACCTAACTAATTGTAACCAAGAGGAAGGGGAGTCCACAACCCATTGGGTGTGCCGGGTTAAGGAGATAATACATTCATCTGATAAGATGGATGCTGGCTCGGCAGTCTTAATGTTGGAGAAAAAATGCCGTTTTGAACCTATGAAGCAGAAGCTGGGGCGGCTCAAGCATGACTGCAATGACATGGGCCAATTGATGGCGGCTCTGGTCAAGTATGATAATTCTGACAGTACCAAGGATCCTGTGTCTGATGAAGAAAAAACAGGCAAGGGAAAGAAGAACGGCAACGGCAAGGGTCACCAGCATAACCCGGCAAATCAAGGAGGTAATAAACGTAAGGTTGACGAATTTGTGGCTAACACCAATGCACAGGGCAACAATCAACGACGCAAGGGTAGGCAACCCCCTCGGTCAGGCGGGTCAGGTCCCAACCTCGAGCAACTATTGAATAAACCTTGCCCAAGACATGGCACCCGGGAGAAGCCAGCCACCCATCTGTGGAAGGACTGTACAATCATGAAGGCATTTAAAAATTCAAACACATTTGATGGAAGTCACGGGCCTGGCGGCGGTTCAGGAGGAGGCGGCTTTCATGGCCCAGGTGCCGGTTCTGGTGGAGGCGGTTTTCACGGTTAGGGCCAGACAGGTAACCAGGGAGGTTATAATCCACAACCCGGCCAAGGTAATCAGCAGCAACAGTCCGGATATTAGAGCAACCCAAAACAGTTGAATAGTGGGCAATACCATGTATTTACCACTAGTTTATGCAAGAGGGACCAGAAGCTTTATAAGAGGGCTGTCAATGCCGTTGAGCCGGCGATTCCACGTTATTTGAGGTGGTCTGAACAACCTATTGTGTGGGCAGAGAAGATCATCCTCCCCGGCTTGATAATCCGGGTCACTTAGCCTTGGTAGTGGCACCTCAGGTTGGTGGATATAAATTCACTAAAGTGCTCATGGATGGAGGCAGTAGCATCAACATCCTCTACTATGAGTCATTCCGTCGGATGGGATTGACTAATAAGAGTCTTAAGCAATCAAATACTGTTTTTCATGGTGTTGTGCCTGGCAAGTCGGCATACCCAGTTGGAAAGATTGAAATGGAAGTAGCCTTTGGGGATGAATATGATTCCAGGGCTGAGAAGTTAACTTTTGAGGTGGTTAAGATCAAAAGCCCAGATCATGCTTTGTTTGGACGGCTGGCTTACGCCAAGTTCATGGCTTGGCCATGTTATGTGTATCTGCAGCTCAAGATGCCGGGTTATAAAGGCACCATTACAGTACATGGAAGCCGGAAAATAGCCCTGGAGTGTGAAGAAGGAGATGCCGCTTATGCTGAGTCTGTTTGTGCAACAGAGGAATTAAAGTTTTATAAAGATAATGTTGACCCGGCAGACATGACGTCTTTAAAGAAGCCAACAACATGAACCGGTGTTGAAATTCAAGTCAGCTGACGACACCAAGACTGTTGATTTTGTGCCCGGCGACTCATCCAAGCAGTTCATCATCAGTGCCAACTTGGATCCAAAATAGGAAAGCGCGCTCATCGAGTTCATCCGTGAGAACCGGGACATCTTTGCATGGAAACCTTCTGACATGCCGGGTGTCTCGAGAGAACTCGCTGAGCACACTCTTAATATTGATCCGAAGTTTAAGCCTGTCAGGCAGTTTCTCCGATGGTTTAACGAGGAAAGGCGCAAGGCCATTGGAGAAGAGGTGGCCCGGCTCTTGGCGGCCGGGTTCATCATTGAAGTCTTTCACCCAGAGTGGTTGGCTAACCCGGTGCTTGTACTCAAGAAGAACGGCACCTGGCGTATGTGTGTCGATTACACCGATTTGAACAAGGCTTGTCCGGCTGACCCTTTTGCTCTCTCTCGTATTGATCAGATCATTGATGCTACGACGGGTTGTGAGTGTGTGAGTTTTCTGGATGCTTATTCAGGTTATCATCAGATCAAGATGGCAGTCAAGGACCAGGAGAAGATAGCCTTCATCACTCTATTTGGAGCCTTCTGCTACGTGTCTATGACTTTTGGGCTTAAGAGTGCCCAGGCGACTTATCAACGGTGTGTGCAGAATTGCCTTCACAATCAGATTGGGCGGAATGTTCATGCTTATGTGGATGATATAGTGGTGATGTCCAGAAAAGAGGAAACCTTGGTAACTGATCTGAAGGAGACCTTTGATAACGTCCGGGTCTACAAGATGATGCTTAACCCGGCCAAGTGTGTTTTTGGAGTCCCAGCTGGCAAACTCTTGGGTTTTTTGGTGTCCAACCGAGGTATTGAAGCTAACCCGGAGAAAATTAAGGCAGTCACATCCCTAGCCGAACCAACATGCATCAATGACGTTCAATGGCTGGCGGGTCCTATTGCTGCTCTGAGCCGGTTCATAAGCCGGTTAGGGGAGAAGGCGACGCCTTTGTATCAGATGATGAAAAAGACGGATGGCTTTGTTTGGAGTGAAGCTGCAAATTCTGCCTTTGAGGATCTGAAGAAACAGCTTGCTAAGCCGCCGGTTCTTGCTGCTCAAGTTGAGAAAGAGCCTCTATTGTTATATGTAGCCGCTAACTCACGAGTTGTTAGTTTGGCGATTGTGGTGGAACGCAAGGAGGCTGGCAAGGAACATCTGGTCCAACGGCCGGTTTACTACGTTAGTGAGGTGTTGATTGAATCTAAACAAAGATATCCACATTGGCAGAAGCTCGTTTATGGGGTGTTCATGGCAAGTCGGAAGCTCAAACATTACTTTTAGGGTCACCCAATCACTGTGGTTAGCTCTGCTCCTTTGGGAGACATCATTCAAAATAGAGAAACTACTGGACGAGTCACCAAGTGGGCCAATGAACTTGGGTCTCATGGGTTGAAGTATGTGCCACGTACTGCGATCAAATCTCAAGCGCTGGTTGACTTTATTAATGACTGGACAGAGATGCAAATGCCAGAGGAGAAACCAGACAACACATATTGGACGATTCACTTTGATGGGTCCAGACAGTTGGAAGGCTCGGGGGCTGGACTTGTATTAACTTCCCCTCGGGGTGACAAATTTTGTTATGTGTTGCGATTGATGTTTCCTTGTACTAACAACGCACCAGAATATGAAGCCTTGCTCCATGGTCTTCGAATGGCTAAAGAAATGAGTCTAAGCCGGGTCCGATGCCTTGGCGATTCAGATTTGGTGGCTCAACAAGTATCTGATAAGTGGGATTCCAAGGACCCTCTCATGGCGGCTTATCGCCGTGAGGTCGGCGCTGTTGCTGGACATTTTAAAGGTTATCAAGTGGAACACATTTACCGTAGAAAGAATGAAGTGGCTGATGCCTTAAGCTGGTTGGGATCTCAGTGTAAGCCGGTGCCACCTAACACCTTTTTGGATGTTTTGCATAACCCGTCTGTTAAGTTACCTACAGAGGAAGATTTGGCCGTTCCTGACCCGGATGCACAGTTGGTGGCGGCTCTTCATGTTATCCCAAATTGGACAGTACCTTTCTTGGCTTACATGACCCGGCGCGACTTGCCAGAGGATGAGACCCTGGCCCGACAGATAACCCGGCGGTCCAAGTTAATGACGATTTCTGATGGAGAGTTATACCATCGCAGCGTCACTGGAGCGTTTCAATGGTGTGTTTCTCCTGAAGAAGGCCAAGAAATACTTCGTGAGATCCATGAAGGGGATTGTGGTCATCACACCGGGTCAAAATCTCTTGTGGCCAAGGCTTTTCGTCATGGTTTTTACTGGTTGACGGCTCACACTGATGCAGAAGATCTGGTCAGTAGATGTGATGGATGTCAAAAATTTGCACGACGAGCACATGTGTCGGCTCAGGAATTGCGGATGATTCCAATCACTTGGCTGTTTGCAGTCTGGGGCTTGACATGGTTGGACCTTTCAAAAGGTCCAAGGATAAAAAGACACATCTTTTAGTGGCAGTTGACAAATTCACAAAATGGGTGGAGGCAGAGCCAGTGAGTAAGTGTGATGCAGCCACGGCGGTTCAGTTCATGAAAAAGGTGATTTTCGCTTTGGTTTTCCACACAGCATTATCACTGACAATGGCACTAATTTTTCCCAAGGAGCTATGGAGGAGTTTTGTCAAAGAGAGCACATCCGGCTAGATGTTTCTTCTGTAGCCCACCCTCAATCTAATGGGCAGGCTAAGAGAGAAAATCAGGAAATCTTAAAAGGTCTCAAACCCCGGCTCATGGTTCCCTTACAACGGACGCCGGGTTGCTAGGTATAGGAGTTACCCTCGGTACTGTGGAGTATCAACACCACTCCTAACAGGTCCACGGGTTATACACCCTTCTTCATGGTTTATGGAGCGGAAGCGGTGCTGCCTAGTGGCATACGTCATGACTTGCCTCGTGTGGCAGCTTATGTTGAACCTAATAACGAACAAGCCAGACAGGATGTGCTTGACTTGTTAGATGAGGAAAGAGACTTAGCAGCGGCTCGATCAGCAATTTATCAACAGGACCTGCGTCGTTATCACAGCCGCCAGGTTAAGTCCAGGACTTTTCAAGAAGGTGACCTGGTGCTCCGGCTCATCCAGGATCTGTCAGATGCACACAAGCTATCCCCGCCTTGGGAAGGACCCTTTGTGGTTAGCAAGAATTTAAACAACGGATCATATTACCTGATCGATATCCGAAAACACAAAGACTCACGTAAGTCGGAGGAGGAGACCCGCCGACCGTGGAACATTACTCAACTTCGGCCATACTACACCTGAGCCACCGGCTCTCGTCATGTATATACTTTGATGTTGTATATACTATGATAAGTAATAAAGCAGGACCTCTGTCCTTTTCCCTTTCAAAGATTATATATCTTTACTCCTTTTCACTATTAAAATGACTATTAAGGAGCTGATCATATCTGAATCAAGTCTAACCTTTTTGGTTTGGCTTATGATCGTATTCGAATCGAGCTATAAACCTCATGATCACATGGGGGCTTCCTATTCAAACATAGGTCGTATTCGAACCAAAGAGAACATAGCTGTCGTAACCCTCTTGATCGGCTCAAAGCCAAACTCACTAGGGGGCTTCTTGATCGTATCCGAATCATAGCTTAATCCCTTTTGGGTCTAACTTGGATCGTATTCAAATCATGGTCGTTAAAAACCTCTCAAGGTCATTTGGGGGCTTCCTGTTCAAACATAGGTCATATTTGAACCAAAGAGAACATAGCTGTCAGTACCCTCTTGATCGGCGCCATGCCAAAGCCACTGGAGGCTATATGATCGTATTCGAATCTTAGCTTAACCCCTTTGGTCCGGTTTACTGATTGTATTCGAATCAGAAACCCCCAACGTTCAGTTACAAAGTTAATCTATATTGCAAACTGCTATTTTGCCTTACTGGTCTTTTATTGTCTCAATTTTAAACAATCAGCACGGTCTTTTCACCGGCTTGACTATTTGACAATAAGCCGCCCAGGCATGATGATCATGAGGCATGAAGAAGCATTGACTTCTCAAAAATTGATTGGATCATCAACCTCATTTCCCGGGTCATATAAACCGGTGGTCCAGATACAAAAGATACAGGTATGATAGTTATTTATGAACAGTTTCTTTCTGTGTTAATCAAAGGTTATTTCAACCTTGTTTATTTTCACGTCTAGTTCTGCTTTTCTACTATGATAAAACCATTGGTCATGTACCGGGTATTCTGACCCGTTCAGTGCTAAACCGCCAAGCCAGTTTTTTCCTTTTCTACAGGAACAGGGCTGAAATGTTACAGAGATAACCATAAATGTGATGCATATATTGACATCAGGAAGCAAAGAGTCACACATGACATCTTATGCACGATGGCATAGGCAAAATATGCAATTGTTTCAAGCTAAATCTATTACAAGGCTTTAAAGAGCCTGCAAAGATGGTTCTTCCCTCGCCGGTTCACCTCCTTCTGTTAATTGGAAGCTGGGATTGGACTAGTCAAAACCTTTCACGACAATGAATTCTGATTCATCATCAATCAGGCTAGCCGGATCAACTTCTGGAGCAAACGTATGTTGACGAACCAGCGGGATAAGGTCTGTCACCTTGTAAGAGGGAGTCGCCATCTTCTTATTCTCCAAATCAAAACCCGACTGATATTTGTCAATATTGGTCTCATCTCCAAGAATGGTAGCCTGCGGTCGAACTTCCCTCACGCAAGCAACAAAGTCATCCTGCTCAAACAGAGACCCGTCTTCCTTCATGGTAGGGTACCCCCTGGCTACGTCCGTCGGGTCCAAATCTGGCACCCAGGCTTTGGAGCGGCTCAGGGCAGTCAAGGCTC
>NW_024118583.1:0-15126 GCF_003073215.2 Triticum urartu
CTCGGGTTCAGTTAGGGCCAACGCCTCACACACACGCGTGTACGTGTACGAGAGAAGCGCGCATCGCTCGGCCCCCGTCCTCCCACCGTAACCGGGAACTCCCCGAAATTTTCCTCCCCCTCACTTCTACCATGGTTTTTTCCGTCATGGACGGCCCAAAGAATGTCATGCAGCTGTGTCTTCGGCCCGCCCAGGATGAAAAGCCCATTTTCTGTCATGATTTTTTGTTATAGAAGTAGGAGCCCACCACATCTATGATGATACCGGGTTTTGTCACAATTATCGTCATAGAAGTGTCATATGTATGACAGAAATTTTTTCGTTCGGCCTAAAATATCACGGATGTGTCTTTTTTTTGTAGTGTCTGCTTCATGTACTGTCGTGGCCATGATCATTGCAGTTTGCACATCCCCGCAACTCTTTTCATTCTTCCCTCCAGTTCGAGATGACGTAGTTGACCTCTGCGTCGCCTGATACCTTATGGATCCACCATCATCGGAGACTCTGAGTGCACTTACTGCAGCTATGGCAGCCTGCAATTGTGGATTGAGCAGCACATCTTCCGGGATCTTCTCTCAGCCTGTCCTGCCCTGGTTTGAGTTCCTCTCTCTGGACTTCTTTTCCAAAGCTTAGGAGGTGGCGAGCACTATTCTCTACCGGAGCAACATAGCCCCCTCTACTTTTACTTTGCTTGTACGGGGAGGCTTGCATTGTTGCTGTGAACCTCATCTCATGGAGGTCCTCCAGCAACTTACAATTGCGTTGGCCATGCCCAAGATAACAACAGTACCCACAAAAGCAGGGCACTCTCTCATACTTAACCTCTAGGGAGTACACAATCTCACTAGGAATGTCATGCGATTTGATCCTATCTCTGAGGGGCTCATCTACATCATGATTTACACGAATCCTAATGAAATCCCCCCATACCTTTCCTTTGCTATCTGTGTCTACCTCCAGCACCTCTCCCAACTTAGCTCCAAGCTTCCACGCTACTCCTTCATTGAGCATGATCGGTGGAGCATCGTGAACACGCACCCAGATGGGCATGTGAGCAACTTCCACCTCACCCGGTGGTGCTCCACCATCCACTGTAACCATGAGGAAGGCGTCCCCCTGGTGCGTCCATGGGCCGTTGTCAAGGATGAACCGGCGATCTCCCTCCCGCTCGAACTCGATGAGGAAGCGGTTGTTCTTCAGGGGCTTGTAGTCCATGCCTCCTCAGAGGCCCCACTTGCCTTTGAGCTATCCGAAGATCCCTTCGTTGCTGAAGGGCAGGGGCGAGAAGAAGAGCCCCACAACAACCCACTGGAATCTCATGGAGGCTCGCTCCTTTGACAGGTCCAGCTCCACCACATCCCCGCCTTGAGGATTGAAGCGGGTCAGGAACCTTGGCGCCACAATGTCGCTGCCCGCTCCGAGCCTCCTCGTGGTAGCCTGTCTCCCTGGTTCTGGGAGGAGTCACCACGGAGCAGCACCCTCGCCATGTTAATGCCGCCGGAATGGCCGGTGGCCGCCTCGGCTTCCCTGGGGGCCTTGAGCACATCTTCCGGGATCTTCTCTCAGCCTGTCCTGCCCTGGTTTGAGTTCCTCTCTCTGGACTTCTTTTCCAAAGCTTAGGAGGTGGCGAGCACTATTCTCTACCGGAGCAACATAGCCCCCTCTACTTTTACTTTGCTTGTACGGGGAGGCTTGCATTGTTGCTGTGAACCTCATCTCATGGAGGTCCTCCAGCAACTTACAATTGCGTTGGCCATGCCCAAGATAACAACAGTACCCACAAAAGCAGGGCACTCTCTCATACTTAACCTCTAGGGAGTACACAATCTCACTAGGAATGTCATGCGATTTGATCCTATCTCTGAGGGGCTCATCTACATCATGATTTACACGAATCCTAATGAAATCCCCCCATACCTTTCCTTTGCTATCTGTGTCTACCTCCAGCACCTCTCCCAACTTAGCTCCAAGCTTCCACGCTACTCCTTCATTGAGCATGATCGGTGGAGCATCGTGAACACGCACCCAGATGGGCATGTGAGCAACTTCCACCTCACCCGGTGGTGCTCCACCATCCACTGTAACCATGAGGAAGGCGTCCCCCTGGTGCGTCCATGGGCCGTTGTCAAGGATGAACCGGCGATCTCCCTCCCGCTCGAACTCGATGAGGAAGCGGTTGTTCTTCAGGGGCTTGTCGGCCCACGCCCCCCCCCTGTTTAAGCCCGCCGGAATGGCCGGTGGCCGCCTCGGCTTCCATGGGGGCCTTGTCCTTCCGGGACTCCTGGCTCGCCATCGCTGGTGTTTGTGCACTCACAGACAGAAAACTAGGTGGTGATGGAGTGCCGGATTGTGTGCTGGCCTTCATCTCATCTCCTCTCTTTATGCACCCCTTCCCTTGATCTAGAATCCGCGATTCTGTGGAAATCGTGATTGATTCCTTCCCTTTTGATTAACTATTATCACCTCCTCCTTCCGGGACTCCTGGCTCGCCATCGCTGGTGTTTGTGCACTCACAGACAGAAAACTAGGTGGTGATGGAGTGCCGGATTGTGTGCTGGCCTTCATCTCATCTCCTCTCTTTATGCACCCCTTCCCTTGATCTAGAATCCGCGATTCTGTGGAAATCGTGATTGATTCCTTCCCTTTTGATTAACTATTATCACCTCCTCCTTGTTCCGCTGATCCTCCTTTCTTGTCTGGGGAATCTATATCCTTAGGGTAGGCCGACTCCGGGATCGTGGATTTGGTCGCATTCCTCCCTAGACCAAGATCAAGATCTCTCCGCAAGGCATGTATTGTCTCTCTGATTCTTTCCATGGCGACACCATCAATAGTCTATGCTTTCCTCGCGATCCCAGATCGGAAATCCCGGATCTTCTTCTCCTCCACGGCGATCTGCTTGACCGCTTTCCTTGCCCGTAGCCATGCCTCCCGCAGGCCCAGCGAGTCCACTCATATTGCCGGATCTCTTTCCCCTTTAGTCCCTCCATAATCTTGCCTCCCTTCGTTGGAACTGCCCGCCGGCGGGCCGGTCTCTCGGTTGGTTTGGTGTCGCCCTCCCATCGCCTCAACAGAGGCTCCGTGATTTCCGCCCATCATTACTATGGTTTTTCGGAGTTTTGAGGCCTGGATATTATATGCAGGAAGTTTCTTGCACTAGTGATCACGTATATTATATTGGTGCTACAGTGTTGCATGTTGGGTTGTGAGGTAATGAGAGGGTGTGAGGGACTATTGTATTTTTGTAAACTCGTTGTTGTCGATTGATTTGAAAAATAATTGACCAGTCAAAATCGTGAACCAAATTTAAAATTGAACACCTCACTTGAATGAGAGAACTCCTTGGAAAATTGTTGATCGGGTCAAAATTGGGAACCAAATCCAAAAGCAATGTCTTCAATTGAATGAGAGGCCTTCACCCTCTAGGGAGCTTATAGTGATACTAGAAGTTCTTAGGGTTGTACATGTTCTATTTTTACGTGGTGATTGTTTTTAAATTGTGAAAAATATTTATGTGCTAGTTGGTATGGCGTGTGGGGGAAACAATGGAGTGTGTTCCTTTTATCAGAGATGCTACACCTACGGACAAACTTTACGAAATCATGGTTACGGATGGATGTGTCAATTTTTTTTCAAGAAACTGATGTGTCAATTTATGGTTGGAGATTAGGGGAAGAGTGGCTCAAGAGTGAAAATCAGGAAAGTGATTGGTGGGAGAGTGTTTGGTATGACCAATCCATAGCGAATCATCTGTGAGTGTATCATTTTTGTTTTTCTGTTGTGGTGTTCGGGTGGGTCTTTTTGACCGTGTGATTGGAGGGCGTCTTTTATGATTAATACAAATACATGAGAAAATTACCTATTTTGGCCGCATGTGTTACGTTGGTGCTAAATGAGTCATAGGGGACACTTCTTTTTTGTCAATAAAGTCCCACACCACCCAGGCATCTACCAAGGGATCCATTCATCGAGAGATCCCACCACGAAGCCCGGGTCAATGACCCAATCAATCATGTAAACAATCCAATTTGAAGACCTAAGTTAAATGAGGGGGCTTTAAAATTAGAGAGCTTAATGGATTTAGAGATTTCATTGCCACAACCAAGGATTGATCAAGTCAAAATCAAGGATTTAAAATTGTATATCTCAATCGAATGGGAGAGCTTCAAAATTATTGAGCACAATGTATTAGAAAATGAATGAGAGAGCTCCTTGTGAAATTGTTGGCTCAGTCAAAATTAGATGACCCAATTCCAAATTGTAGTCCTCAATTCATTTTGAGGCCTTAAAAACTAGGGAACATAGTGCATAGTACTAGGGTTTCCCCTTATATCTCCTCTTGAGGTTGTGCCATCGGTGCTACCCTTTCCATTCCTGAGGTGCGATTATCTGAGCTCTTCTCAAGTTCCTCCTTGTTCTTGTCAGGGTGTTCCTCCTCTACCCTTGGTGCAGCTCTTATCAGTCGAGCCTGGACTCGTTCATGTCATTCCCCAAATGGAATGACTTGTTTTTTATCGGTCCCACCATTCTCCGGTAGGCCCTTCTAACAGAAGTGTGGCAAATTTCACCTTCCCAGAGTATGTGCAAGCAATGGTCTCCAAATTTTTGCTCACAATCTGTAGCCAATCATCGACCTCCATGGTCTTTGTGGCACTCAAAAATCTAGGCAATCTCATCTCCATGAAGCTCATGAATGCATCCTTTAGGGGGCTGGTGCTTGTTTCTTACTCAGGTGCTTGATCTAGGTCTCCAGTTGACAGCTTATCAAGGTCTATCCCTGCGCCACTTGTTCCATCAATGTGGGGACACTGGAAGCTAACCAGTTGTTGGTATGGTGTTTGGTTCCGCAAATTCTCTGGAACATCTGGTTGCGGTCTTCTCATGGTCCACTGTTTCGGGTTTAGGTTAGGGACGCGGGATAGTCGAGATAGATAGATACCCTTATACTGACTTCTACTAATTAAAGCCTCATATGGTTGTTAGTATAACACATAGGTAACGTTCACACTTCGCACACGAAACAAGTAACCAAGGCTTCATTCAATTTATAAGCAAGAAGGTTCCAAGAAAATCCTAAGTACTGCTAGTACATCACCGCGTCAGATTGACATAGTAGTGGTATGCGTGAAACATTCTACTTCAGATTAATATAGTAGTGGTGGTCAAATCTAAGCTTCATCATAGTTTGGTCTTCCAACTCCTTCAAATGGTTTCCTTCTTGAAGTGGTTCTTGTCCTTCTCCCTTGCCAGTTCTTCCTTGACAGTCTTCAACTCTCTTCTTCTACCTTACTGAGGTGCTCCTAACTACAGTGCAATCTAACTATTCTTCCCATGCAGCATCTCGTCCAGCGTCAAAAATGTAGCTTGGAGTGTCGGGTTGGTGATCACGTGAAGTCCTCTAGCATCATCGTTGTCCCATGGTTGGCGTACATGTGTAGTTACACTAACCAACAATTCCTTCCTTCATGCCAGACTAGGAATCCTCTATAACTGCTTCTCCATACAGTCCCATGCCTAACATGAGACCCTTCAATGCTTTTGGAAATTTGATGTCTCCCTTCAAGATCATGCTAAGCATTGGCTTCTCCTCATCTAGTTCCATGAAAGTGGCCATCTACATTTTGAAGGGGAGAGGTTAGAAATGAAGAGGTAATAAGATACAAGACTAAAGGATAAACTTAGTGAAGTCTAAAATATGTTTTGTCCCTATTGTCTTTCCATCTCCTAGGGTCATGTCCTATAGACAACATGTGATCTGATAACATCTATCGTGACCCGGTACCGGGAGGGCCCCCGAATCTATGTGCTTACTGTCTCAGTCCATGGATTAATAACTGACACTCACAATTGACGATGATTTATCAAGAATTCAACACATGCCATAGTATTACATTGAAGATCTAATGTTTTACAATGCACACATGTGATGTCTACTACGCAACTTTATTCTTGTAGACTCATGTTGGGCCTCCAAGCGCAGAGTTTTGTAGGACGATAGCAATTTTCCCTCAAGTGGATGACCTAAGGTTTATCAATCCGTGGGAGGTGTAGGATGAAAATGGTCTCTCTCAAACAACCCTACAACCAAATACAAGAAATCTCTTGTGTCCCCAACACACTCAATACAATGGCAAATTGTATAGGTGCACTAGTTCGGCGAAGAGATGGTGATAAAAGTGTAATATTGATGGTAGAAATATATTTTTATAATCTGAATAAATAAAAATAGCAAGGTAGAAAATAGTAAACGGGCACAAAAACGGTATTGCAATGCTTGAAAATGAGGCCTAGGGTCCATACTTTCGCTAGTGCAATCTCTCAACAATGCTAATATAATTGGATCATATAATCATCCCTCAACATGCAACGAAGAATCACTCCAAAGCTCATATCTAGCGGAGGACATACGAAGAAATGTTTGTAGGGTACAAAACCACCTCGAAGCTATTCTTTCCGATCGATCTATCCAAGAGTTCGTACAAAAATAACACCAAATAATTTCAGATTTGTAATACTCAATCCAACACAAAGAACCTCAAAGAGTGCCCCAATATTTCTACTAGAGAAACAAAGACAAGAGCATGCATCAACCCCTATGCGTAGATTACCCCAATGTCACCTTGGGAATCTGTGAGTTGAGTGCCAAAACACAAATCAAGTGAATCAATATGATACCCCATTGTCACCATGAGTATTCATATGCAAGACATATATCAAGTGCTCTCAAATCCATTAAAGTATTCAATCTGATAACAATGAAATCTCAAAGGGAAAAACTCAATTCATCACAACAAGATAGAGAGGGGAAAACACCATATGATCCGACTATATTAACCAAGCCCGCGATACATCAAGATCGTGACATCTCAAGAACATGAGAGAGAGATTAAACACATAGCTACTAGTACAAACCCTCAACCCCAAGGGTGGACTACTCCCTCCTCATCGTGGTGGACGCCGGGATGATGAAGATGGCCACCGAAGGTGATTTCCCTCTCCGGCAGGGTGCCGGAACAGGGTCTAGATTGGTTTTCGGTGGCTATAGAGCCTTGCGGCGGCAGAACTTCTGATCTAGGTTAATCCCAAGGGTTTTTGGAATATTTGGGATTTTATAGGGCCAAGAGGGGGTGCGGGAGGCCACCGAGGTGGGCACAGCCCACCTAGGCCCGCTTGAGCCCCCAGGCGCGCCCTGGTGGGTTGTGTCCCCCTTGGGGCACCCCCCAGGTGCTGCTTTGGCCCATCGGGAGTCTTCTCGCCCAAAAAAATGCACAAAAAGTTTCGCGGTGGTTGGACTCTGTTTGATATTGACTTCCTGCGATGTAAAAAACAAGCAAAAAATAGCAACTGGCACTGGACACTAGGTCAATAGCTTAGTCCTAGAAATGATATAAAGTTGCTATAAAATGATTGTAAAACATCCCAGAATGATAATAAAATAGCATGAATACTTCCTAAATTATAGATACGTTGGAGACGTATCAGCATCCCCAAGCTTAATTCCTACTCGTCCTCGAGTATGTAAATGATAAAAGAAATAATTTATGAAGTGTGAATGCTAGCAAAGTGCATAAGTTTGATCAATGATAATTTCAGTCACTTTTCCTAGCATCATGAAACAACTCTTTCTTATAAATTTTCTCGTGTTTAAAGTAGCAACCAATTCACATGTTAAGGTTCAAACAATGAATTCTCTTGAAACTCAACAACCTATGTTCTCAGTCACCAAGCAATTGCAATTCAACTTATTCAACAGAGTCTAAGTAACAGCTCCACATACTCAACCATCATATAGTCTTCTATGATTGCTAAAACTCACCGCATACACATGAGCAAAACATTTCAACCGGACACATAGAAAGATAGGGGCTTATAATTTCGCCTCCTAACGTATTCACCTCAAGGGTGGTGTCAACAATAATTGCGCATGCTACCCATATCCAACTGGATATATGTGCCTAGATCTTTCCTCGCCACATGATGCTTGCCAAAAGAGAAAAATAAAAAGGAATAGCGAGAAAAACTTTGACTCTTTGCATAAAAGTAAATACTGAAAAGTAAAAGATAGGCCCTTCGTAGAGGGAAGCAGAGGTTTCCATGCGCTTATCTGTTTTTATGCTCAACCCCTTAGTGCAAAAGAACGTCACGTTGTATTGCCCCTTATGATAGCAAACTTTATTATGCAGTCTGTCACTTTTATTCTTTGCCATCACAAGTTCATACAACGCTCAATTTTCTCTTACACTAAATGATCTAACACTTTTAGAAGCAATTTTTATTGCCTTATTGTACCGATGACAATTTACTTGAAGGATCTTGCTCAATCCTTAGGCAGGTATGGTGGACTCTTGAAAATAAGATTTGGGTAAGGGTTTTTGGATGCACAAGTAGTATCTCTACTTGGTGCAGAATTTTTGGCTAGCAAATATGGGGGGCAAGCACCACATGTTGAAGGATCCATGACAATATAACTTCTATGTGAATATGAACAAACATAAACCATTACGTTGTCTTCCTTGTCCAATGTCAACTATTTTGGCACATAATATTTTGATGGGGGCTCACAGTCACAAAAGATTTCCAAGATAGTGTATTTGCATGTGAAAGTTCTCTTCCTTATACTAATTATTCGTGAATTGCTTGTATGACCAATATTGTGATTGTCAAGCCTCAAAAGATTTCACTTTCTAAACCCAATGTGAAGTTACCACTAGGCATGATATAATTTCAACTTCATGATATTCAATTTATTCAACAATTTACTCATAGGATATAAGTGAAGCACAAGAGTAAATGACAAGCTACTCAAAAAAGATATAAGTGAAGATCAAACGAGTATTTATGCAAATGGGTAGCTATTTGAGGACTCTCTCTTATTAAGAAAAAACTTTCAGATCTAAGTATTTTATTAAAACAACAAGCAAAACAAAACAAAATGACATTCCAAGAATATCACAACTCATGTGAAGAAGCAAAAACTTATAGGCTCAACCGATACTAACCGATAATTGTTGATGAAGAAAGGTGGGATGCCTGCCGGGGCATCCCCAATCTTAGATGCTTGAGACTTGAAATATTATCTTGGGGTGCCTTGGGCATCCCCAAGCTTGAGCTTTTGTGTCTCCTTAATTCCTCTCATATCACGGTTTTCCTAAATCTCAAAAGCTTCATCCACACAAAACTTAACAAGAACTCGTGAGATAAGTTAGTATAAGCCAATGCAAAAACCTTATCATTCTCTACCATACCAAATCACTAAAATTATTATTCAACATTGCATACTAAATGCCTCTGCATATTTAATACTCCTATCCGCAAATAGAATCATTAAACAAGCAAACATATGTAAACAATGCAATCATAATAGCAATCTGCCAAACCAGTACAGTCTATAAAGAATGCAAGAGTATCAATACTTCTTAAACTCCAAAGATTATGAAAATTTACCAGACTGCAGAAAATTTATCACAGCTTATTTTGCAAAAAGTTTCAACATTTTATCACAGTCTGACTTTTCTAGGGAATTTTTGCAACATTGATAAACTTTCTGTTTAAAAACAGCAACTCATATACTTGCAAGATAAGCATGGCAAAGGCTATACTTGGCATTTTTATGGAAATAAAAGATGCATAACATTATTATAAATAACAGCAAGAAAATTCTAACAAAATAAAATTACGCTCCAAGCAAAACACATATCATGTGACGAATGAAAACATAGCTTCAAGTGAGGTTACCGATAATGTTGGAGACAAAAGAGGGGATGCCTTCCAGGGCATCCCCAAGCTTAGTTGCTTGGATCTTCCTTGGATATTAACTTGGGGTGCCTTGGGAATCCCCAAGCATAGGGTCTTCTCACTCCTTATTCTCCTCATATCGACATCTCACCCAAAACTTGAAAACTTCAATCACACAAAACTTAATGGAACTTCGTGAGATAGGTTAGTATGATAAAGAGCAAACCATTTCACTTTGGTACTGTCAAAGAAAAGATTCATAATTGTTTCGACACAATGCCTACTGTAGTATATCATTTCCACAATTTATATTGAGCAATATAAGCCATAGAAACTAGAAAACAAGCAAACTATGCATTGAAAACAGAATCTGTCAAAAACAGAACAGTCTGTAGTAATCTGTACTCCAACCATACTTCTGCTACTCCAAAAATTCTGAAACATTAGAAAAACCTGGGAAATTTGTCTATTAATATTCTGCAAAAAGAATCAGTATTTTATCACGCTTCTGTTAAAAATTAGAATTATTATCATGAGCGCAAAAGTTTCTGTTTTTCAGCAAAATCAAATCAACTATCACCATGGACCATCCCAATGGTCTTACTTGGCACTTTATTGAAACAAAAGCTATAAAACATGATTACTACAGTAGCATAATCATGTGAACACACCAAAACAGTAGGTAAAAGTGTTGAGTTGTCTCCCAACAAGCGCTTTTCTTTAATGCCTTTTAAGCTAGGCGTGGTGATTTCATTGATGCCCACATAAAAGATAAGAATTGAAACATAACGGGAGCATCATGAATCACATGGCAAGCACATTTATGTCTAACCCACTTCCTATGCATAGGGATTTTGCGAGCAAACAATTTATGGGAACAAGAATCAACTAGCATAGGAAGGAAAAACAAGTGCAACTTCAAGATTTTCAACAGATAGAGAGGAAACTTGATATTATTGCAATACCTACAAGCATATTGCCGTGGTACCGTGTCTGATCGTAAGAGTAGGGGGTACAAAGGAGGAGGAAAGATCCTAGCTACGGTGAGATTGTGCATGCAATATTTACGAGTTCAAGCCCTTCTCGGAGGAAGTAACAACCCTACGTCTCGGTGCCCGGAGGCTTGGTCGACTGGATTATGCATGAAGTTACGGGGGTGCAAACCCTTGTGCCAGTGGAGGGGTGGATTATATAGAGTGCACCAGGACCCCAGCCAGCCCACATTACAAAGGGTTCAATGTACATTAAGGTAAGACGTTACTGGTAACGCCACTAATTAAGTGATATAAATGATCTTTAAGACTACGGAGTGAATGCTTGACCGTTGCCATCCTGAGTGACGTTAGGCCTTCTCTACTCGGAGTGATTTCTCGTACCGTCGAGTGATTTCCTCTTGGTCGAATGGAATTGGGATATCCGAGTGGGATGATTGGTCGAGTGAGTTGCAATCCATGATTACTTCAGTCGGTATCTTTTGTTATACTTTGAATGTCCCTGGCTCTTGGGTAATGACTTTGGGTAGGGTGTTCAGGTCAGGCCTATGACCCTACCCTAGGTCTATGGCATCATCATTAGCCCCCGAATGGATTGAGGTCCGAGTGAAAAGAGAGTTGAAGTTAATCTCGACTGGATTTTTACGCTTCGGAAGCATTTTACTTGAATCCAGGAGTCATGTTGAAACTTAAACTTTATTTCAGTCGCCTTGATTGATTCAGAAGTTGTCGAGTGAACTATGCCGATAATCTCTAAGTATTGATATGGTCTGAAATCTTGAGCATGATTGGTTTCTCTGCGGCTTCCGGATCTCACGGGATTCGAAATTTGGAGAAGCGCGCGGGACGGAGAGCGTTGTAGTAAACGAGTGGATCAGACAGAGATGCCTTGATTCTCGCACCACCTTTATTGCCACGTATCGGGCGTGCGACTATTGCGGGATTTGACTAGATCGCTCGGGCCCACACGTCAGCCACTCGGAAGCGAGCCCATAAAAGGCGTTGGGGCCGATGCGATTGCATAGTGTTCCCCACTCCCCCTCTTCCTCCTCTGCTTCTCCACCATGCCTTCCTCCACTCTCGACACTGCCACTCCACCCGTGAGCAACCCGCGGTGATGGGGAAGGACAAGACGGCAGCGCTGGAGTGTGCCAAGAAGGCGACGGCGACGGCGAAGTCGAGGGGCAAGAAGACGAGTCAGGGTCATCATCAAGGTTAGGACTGCCCCCTAGCTGGATCCAGGGGGACTGGATTTGGTCAAAAATTCAGCAAGCGGATTTGGAGGATCTGGCTGCAGGGGGCTTGATTGCCCACGGATCCATGAGGCTATCTGGAGATGAGATCGAGCCACAGCCGCGGGAGGGTGAGTGCGTTCTCCTCGCAACTCATGTCGACCGCGGTTTTTCTCTGCCTCCCCATCCTTTTTTCGTGGTTGCTTGAACTTTTTCGGAGCCCAACTTCACCATTTCCCCCCAACACAATCACGTATCTTGCCGCGTATGTCTCCTTGTGCGAAAACTTCTTGGGTTGTCGACCGCACTGGGGTCTTTTCAAGCACATTTTTACCCGCCGGTCTCAGACTATGAAGAAGGCCAGTTCGACTGACGATAAGACATGGGTGATCCAAATGTGTGGGTGTTTAGGGATTCAGACAAGAGGTAGGAGTGCTTTTCCTGCCATGACCCTTCCTGAGTCGGTTAGGGGATGGCAGTCGACTTGGTTTTACTACAAGGATGTTCCAACTCCTGGTCATTCGACTGGTCTTCCTCCCTTCACCATGGATCGAGTCCACCAACCCCCTTCATTGCTCAAAACCTCAGCGGAGAAGGCTGAGGTGTTGATGTTAGTCGGTCGGGTAGTTCAGCTAGTTCAAGACAGCGTGACTGGTATGGACTTGTTGGAGGTGTTCCTCAGTCGATGCATCCAGCCTCTCCAAGCCCGTGACCACCCGATGTGGATGTACTCGGGCTCGAAGGACACCGCTCGGATCCACCCGGAGGAGGTCACCGAGGAGATGGTGGCGCGGTGGCTGCAGAGCATCACTGGAAACAAGGACAACCCCAGGGGGTCCAGAAGAGTTGCGCCATTCGACTCCAAAAATGAACCGGACAAGGTCTGACATTTGTTACCGAGTGTCTTCTAATTCTGACTGGTAACCATCCTTGAATTTGATTGGCGTTTGTTTGACTCTTTGTCTTGCAGATATATACTGAAATGTACTCAATGTCGAACGGTGATCTGGCCCAGGAAGGAGAAGCGAGCACGGACGAAAGCGCTTAGTGGCAATCAGGGGACTCGGGCGAAGAGGAGAGTGACGACCAAATCAGCGGTGAAGAAGTCGACTCACCACCTCGCTCTGAGATACGTTCCAAGCATACACATGATCCAGCAGGAGGACGGGGCAAGGCAGTTGCGACAAGTATGCAAGCCCCGAAACACACTCGGACATCCACTCCTGAACCGACTAAGAAGGCTCCAAAGCAGCTCAAGGTTGCGCCAACAAAACCTCGTAAGGCCCTGCCTAAAATCGAGGTGGACGTTCCTATTGCCTCCATGTAAGTGAATCGCTTTCTCTCTTTACTCAAGAGCTCTTTCATGGCCGCCGACTCATTTTCATACTTGACCAAGTGGGTTTTGAAATTTGCAGTGCTGCTACTTCTGGGACTTCCATGGATATTTACAAGGATGAGGATGATGAGGCAACTGAAGATGCGGCCACTTCTAAAGCAGGTATGACTCTGCCATCTTGCCTTCATTTTTCCAGTTAAATTGTCGGTCGACCGGACTCTTACAATCGAGTCTTTTGCAGTGCCGCAAAATGTTATTGAACTTCCAGACGACGATGAAGAAGTGCCTCAGAAGCCTGTGAGGAGAAGGAGCAAGACTTCGGGTAGGAGGGTACCTACCGGCGAGGTACCTCAGTCGACACCAGTGCCAGAACCGGTGACCCAGCAGTCCGAAGACCTTAACCGGGCCTCTGTTACCTTTGCTGATCCTGTGTCGACTGAACATCCTTCGGCGTCGACTGCTCAAGTCCCTGCTTCATCCATGCAACTACATGCCTCAGATCCTCTGTCTACTGTGATTGTTCCATCAACTCCGCTTTTCATTACCCATCATGTCCTGGAGTATCCAATGAGCGCTGCCAGGGAAGCTATACGCCAAGCAGGCCTTATGATGGAGTGGATGAAGATGGTGCATGAGGCTAGTCAAGCTGCTTATGATGCCAGCTCAGCTCTCTAGACCAACTTCCAAGTCAGTTGATTCCTGACTGATCTTTAGCTTGACGCTTGTTCTGTGAGGATATGATACCCAAAAACCTTTAATGTGCATCTATTGACAGTCTGCATCTTGCATCTGTACACCCACTGGGTGCTTCAACTTTTGCTGAGTAGTCCTTCCACTTGAGTCGACTAGGACGCATCGAGTGTATCTTTGAACTAGTGGGGGCACGCAGAGTGCACCCACTGAGTGTAGTCCCCAAGGTCGCCGCCGAATGTGTGATTCGGCGGGGGTTGATACGTCTCCAACGTATCTATAATTTTTGATTGCTCCATGCTATATTATCTACTGTTTTGGGCAATATTGTGCTTTATTTTACACTTTTATATTACTTTTGGGACTAACCTATTAACCGGAGGCCCAGCCCAGATTTGCTGTTTTATGCCTATTTCGGTGTTTTGAAGAAAAGGAATATCAGACGGAGTCGAAACGGAACGAAATCAACTAGAGAAGTTATTTTTGGAACGAAAGCCACTCGATGGACTTGGACCCCACGTCAGGGAAGGAAGGAGGAGCTCACGAGGGTAGGGGGCGCGCCCCCTACCTCGTGGGGCCCTCGTGGCTTCCCTGACGTGCTTCTTCCGCCTATATAACTCCACGTAACCTAAAACTTCCAGGACGCAACATAGATCGGGAGTTCCGCCGCTAGAAGCCTCCGTAGCCACCGAAAACCAATCTAGACCCGTTCCGGCACCCTGCCGGAGGGGGGAATCCTTCTCCGGTGGCCATCTTCATCATCCCGGTGCTCTCCATGACGAGGAGGGAGTAGTTCTCCCTCGGGGCTGAGGGTATGTACCAGTAGCTATGTGTTTGATCTCTCTCTCTCTCTCTCATGTTCTTGAGGTGATACAATCTTGATGTATCGCAAGCTTGGCTATTATAGTTGGATCCTATGTTTCTCCTCCCCCTCTTCTCTCTTGTAATGAATTGAATTTTCCCCTTGAAGTAATCTTATCGGATTGAGGCTTTAAAGATTTAAGAACACTTGATGTATGTCTTGTCATGGATATCTGTGGTGACAATGGGATATCACGTGATTCACTTGATGTATGTTTTGGTGATCAACTTGCGGGTTCCGCCCATGAACCTATGCATAGGGGTTGGCACACATTTTCGT
>NW_024118584.1:0-11632 GCF_003073215.2 Triticum urartu
CCACGGGAGGGTAGGACAAAATATGTCATGCAAGTTCTTTTCCATAAGCACGTATGACTATATACGGAATGCATGCCTACATTACATTGATGAATTGGAGCTAGTTCTGTGTCACCCTATGTTATGACTGTTACCTGATGAACCGCATCCGGCATAATTATCCATCACTGATCTTGTGCCTACGAGTTTTCCATATACTGGTTCTCGCTTATTTACTTTCCCGCTGCTACTGTTACAATCACTACAAAATACCAAAAAAATTACTTTTGTTGTCTTTACTTTTGTTGCCTTTACCACTACTATCATATTACTGTGCTACTAAACACTTTGCTGCAGATACTAAGTTTCCAGGTGTGGTTGAATTGACAACTCAGCTGCTAATACTTGAGAATATTCTTTGGCTCCCCTTGTGTCGAATCAATAAATTTGGGTTGAATACTCTACCCTCGAAAGCTGTTGCGACCCCCTATACTTGTGGGTTATCAGTGATTCCTCCTTCACCACCCCCGACACGACTCTGTAGTGCAACACCTCAAGCGTGAACATCGAAGGTGATTCCTCCTAGTTCGTCTTGACGATTAACATCAGGTGGATTCCATCGAGGGTGATTCCTCGGATTCCCCCTTGATGTTATGGACACACGGTTACCTGGACTTTACCTCAGACCTTGTTGAAGTCGGGTCGGCCCCGAGGGGTACCCACGAGAGTTACTGAAGTCGGGTTGACCTGGAGGGTACCCGCGAGATAATTACGAGGCACGACCAAGAAGGTAGACCGCCCTAGTGAGAGGGTTGGGCCTGGCCCTTGCCGTATTTCCTCGAGACGGGGTGATGGGGTCACATGATCACGAGTCTCTGCTCGTCTCTACGAGCCCCCAATACACTAAGGATTTGTGTATTTGATCTAAGTTGGCCACTGGCCTAGACGCACTAACCACCACGCGGGAACAAATATGGGCACTCGATGTCGGAAGATTCTTCTGAAAGATCTATCAGACGTCCAGTTCAACATTGTGGGCCTGTTGGGCCAGTGCCATCCAGGATGAGGTGGTGCTCATCCCAGCTCATCGCATAATGACCCGGAGTGCAAAGGGCGATGGGCCCAAGACCCCGGAGCGCTTAAGATGTAGACCGGCAGGGACCTCGCTTCGGAGCCTAGGTAGGACTACGACGTGTTGATCTTCCAAGGCCGGACATGACCCAGGAAAGTGTGTCCGGCCAGAGTAATAAAGCGTGTTGGGTAATGTGGTGCACCCCTGCAGGAAAGTTATCTATTCGAATAGTCGTGTCCACGGTAATGGACGCTCAGAGTTGTATCTGATCTATTAAAACTAGAAATGGATACTTGAGACATGAGATGGATATGTTGGCTCCGGGATTGCTTTCTCGCGGGGAGTCGAGGAAGGATCTCTGGGCGTTAATGCTACAACATTCTTGTTAATTATAAAATGCTATTTTTTACTCTTCTAAATATTGCATGATGCTTGAAGATGCTAGTCTTCGATAGGCTAAACTTTTCCTTCTATTCTGGCACTCTACAGTTCTGTCCATAGATACAGCCCCATCCCTTTGATACCGATGCATATTTAGCATAGTTCTGATGTAAGTCTTGCGAGTACTTTGGATGAGTACTCATGGTTGCTTGCTACCTCTTTTTCCCCTATACCCGGTTGTTGCGATCAGATAGTGGATCCCAGGAGCCAGATGCCACTGCCGATGACTACTACTACCCCGACGGAGCCTACTACTATGTGGAGACCGCCGACGACCAGGAGTAGTTAGGAGGTCCCAGGCAGGAGGACTTGCCTTTTCGATCTGTATCTTGCTTGTGCTTGCCTTCTTAAGGCAGTCTTGTTTAACTTATGTATGTACTCAGATATTGTTGTTTCCGCCGACTCATGTGTGTTCGAGCTTCTGTATTCATGCCCTCGAGGCCCCTGGCTTGTAATACGAAGATTGTATTATTTCAATTTGTGTCTAGAGTTATGTTGTAATATCTTCTCGTGAGTCACTGATCTTAATCATACACATTTGCGTGTATAATTAGTGTACGGTTGAAACGGGGGCGTCACAAGTTTGTATTAGAGCCGACTGCATGTAGGAACCCCATTTCCGACTCCTTGGCCGAAGTTGAGTCTAGTTTTTGAAAAATGTTTTTACTAACATGGTTGTATTGTGATATCTTCTCGTGAGTTCCTGATCTTAATCGTACACATTTGCGTGTATGGTCGACATGGGGGCGTCACATTAACCATCTTAGCACATGTACTATACGCACGAAAATATGAACGATTAGAAGTGGGTTATTCGATTACATCGATGAATGCATGTAACTATACACTAGTGAATATACATGCACAAAACTTGCAGCACAACACGTACATCCGTCCAATAACAATGTATATTTGATCGTATTTTCAACCTTGTATGGCAACATGGGTAGAATGATCCCATGTTGCGACTACACTGTTTATGGCCAAACTAGACAGAAGTTTCACACAGGGAACAAATTTTACATTTGAGAAGAAAAACATTTTTGGGCCAAATAGAGAAGCAAACTTTAAGAAATGGCCAAATAAGGAATTCTCTCTCATCAATACCCCCATCCTTCTGCAACATTGACCTCAAATATCGAAAGGTGTCCTTCTGAGGTACCATCTGCCTATCAAGCCTAATCTTCTTCTCTTCGCATCTAGTAGTAATGAAACTGCACATCATGTGCCAACTATGAATATGATCTTCTATTAAACTTTAGCTGGTTGTTAATTATGTTGTGCTAGCTGCTGGCTAACCATGGCCTGCGGCGACTGGGTGTTTTTTTTGGGTGCATGGACTTGTACAACTAGCTGGATGGTCACGATCGGCGAGGGAGAGCCTGCACCTTGAAGTTGGGCTTTTCCAGCTATGTTAATTTTGTGATGGGGTAAGTGATGCTCCAGGACCATGGTTGTGATGTGCTTGGTTTTAGTGGTCCTGATGTATGACCCTAATTTTTTCGTTTCTTGCTTTTTTAGTATATCGTGTCTGATTTCAATCCTCGGTTTTATAGTTCTACTAAACATAAACTCTTTTGATTCTAAATGTTGTCTCCATAATTCTAACTTTCTATTTACATCCGTCTTACTCTCGTCAACTAGCATCACATCATCCGCAAAGAGCATACACCATGAGATATCTCATTGTATACCCTTGTGACCTCATCCATCACTAAGGCAAAAAGATAAGGGCTCAAAGTTGACCCCTTGTGTCGACATCACTTGTTCGGACACTTGTCACAACATTATCGTACATATCCTTGATGAGGGTAATGTACTTGCTGGGACTTTGTGTTTCTCTAAGGCCCACCACATGACATTCGCGGTATCTTATCATAGGCCTTCTCCAAGTCAATGAACACCATATGCAAGTCCTTCTTTTGCTCCCTGTATCTCTCCATAAGTTGTCGTACCAAGAAAATGGCTTTCATGGTCGGCCTCCCAGGCATGAAATCAAACTGATTTTTGGTCACGCTTGTCATTCTTCTTAAGCGATGCTCAATGACTCTCTCCCATAGCTTCATTGTATGGCTCATCAGCTTAATTCCATGGTAACTAGTACAACTCTGAACATCCCTTGTTCTTGAAGATTGGTACTAATATACTTCGTCTCTATTCTTGTGGCATCTTGTTTGCCCGAAAAATGAGGTTGAAAAGTTTGGTTAGCCATACTATCGCTATGTCCTCGAGGCCTTTTAACAACTCAATGGGGGATACAATCAGGGCCCATGACCTTGCCTTCTTTCATCCTTTTTAAATCCTCCTTGACCTCGGACTCCTAGATTTGCCACACATAAAACTGAAGTGTCAAATAATTTCCTTTATTTTACTATACTAGCAAAGTGTGTTGAAACGGGAGATTTTTTTTCATAATATCAAATGGCCATGACCACATTTTGCGCTGCATGACCGAGATACACTATCACTCTCATTTTTGTGAAATCATGAACATCTTTCTTAAAATCGTGAACATTTTTAAACTCGTGAACATATCTAAAATCGTGAAAGTTTTTCATATTCATGAACATTTTTATAGATTTTCAAAAAAAAATAAAATCACGAACTTTCTGAATTCATGAAAATTTTATACTGTTTGCAAACATTTTTTAAAAATTGTAAAAAAATTTAGAACATTTTTCTTGAATAGGCGAACATTGCTATGATCGACGAACAATTTTTTTCAAAATTGGTGGAACAAATTTTGAAATTCACGAACATTTTTGATTTAATGAATATTTTTTGAAATGCATTACTATTTTTTATGTCATGAATATTTTTTGAATTTTTTATATTTTTCAATTCATGAATATTTTTTGAATTGGCGAAATTTTGTTCTATTTTATTAACATTTTTTAATATAACTTTGAAAAGGAATCATGAACATTTTTAGATTTCCCGAACATTTGTTTACAAATTTACGACCGTTTTTAAAAAATCGCGAGCATTTTGTGAATGCACAAACATTTATGAATTATTAAACATTTTATTTTGTAGTTCTCATTTTTTTAATTTTTGGAACTCTTTTGAAGTCCCAAATTATTTAAAGTAGAAAAAGCGAAGAAGGAAATGAAAATCGAAATTTTAAAAAGAAAAAAATGTACTTTTCGTCCCTCAGTTCTTAGTTCTTGGTGGAGTCTAGATTTAGTCATTCAACTCTAAAACTAGATAGCTTGCATCCATAATTCTTAAAACCAGACAAGTTTAGTCCCTCATCTTGGCTGACCCGCTATAGCGGCTGACTCGTTGTGGTTTTGACTGGTTTTCGTCCACATGGCGGTATTTCTTTCCCCAACCTGGCCCTATTTCTTCTTCCTTCTCCCTATCTCTGTTTGGGCATTTCATCAAAGACATAATGCGCGCCTACCATCAGATGGTCCTGCTAGCTACCACACGCCGCCGTAGCCGCGCCATGGGCTACCTACTGGCCACTCCAAGCCGCCGCGACCTTCTCACTACTGGCCACTCCAAGCCCTGTGTACCTCGCCATGGCGCAGCTCTCGCCTGCCTGCCAACTTCTACGCACACCGAAGCTAGCCGCACCAGTACGAGCGACACGAGTGCGCCCACCGTATAGGTGACCAAGCTGACGTCTGTGTCATTCTGGAGTTTCCCTTTTGGAAACCAACGCCATCTGGTCGCCGACGAGATACTTAAGCTAGGTACGGAACGAGCTCGACGGCGCTCCAGCTGCTTCTGACGTGCAGCCACGCATTACTTGCCGCTGGTGGTGCTTTCCCTCGAGCTCGCAACGCTTAAGGGCGAAGCCGATGAGTCGAGGTGCAGATGGCTAGGTTGGTGCACCGCACCTTGATGCCTCGTTGAGCACATTTATGCGGTTTTTAATCCCTTTTCACGGCATTTGAAACCGTTGCCAAGTGAGTATGGGCGATAAGGGATTTTTCCCACACGACCCAGAAATCATCGGGAATAGACCCTCCTATCATTTTTGTTGGGGCCGTGTGCGATCGGGCGAGGCATCGAAACCCAATCATTTTCGTTCGTATGTACGTCCCACACGGTGAATCCCAGAAAATCATTTTTGTTCGTATGTATATCACACACAGTCAAGCCAAAGAATATGTTTCCGTTTTTATGTACATCTCAAGCCAAAGAATATCCAAATCGTCTAAGTTCCCGGCCGGTCACCCATTATCTCACTACTCCAGCTTGAGCACACTTAACTTTCAAGTTCTATTCCTCCTCGTTTCCACGTCTGCACTTGTTGTTTTCTTGACAATAGTAAGCTCTCAATCCTATTAACTCTTAGGAGTTAAACTTGAGCACAAAGTCACATGTTACACCGTTTGAGTTTGAAACTATTATTCTTAAAACCAATAATTATTTACTAACACTAATAAATAGTTTGATCAGATTTGACCAAAATTCAAAAAACCTGAAATAATTATTTAGTAACACTAATGTTCTCGAAAAATTATTTAGTAACACTAATATTCTTGAGTAAGTAGTTTGACCAAAATTCAAAAAAACTGAAATTTGAGTATAATTGTTTTTCCTTTTAGAATTTGAGGATTCTAAAAATTTGCAATATGTTTTTTTCGTGCTGAACATTTTGATATATTATACGTTTTTTTCGACATCGTATGCAAAAGATATAGTCGTTTTACTTTTTCATCACACTTTTTTTGCAAAACATGTTCAAATTTATATTTTTTAAATTTTCCTAACTAGTAGATGTAGTAACATAACTACATCTCAAAGGATTTTAATTTTTAAAGTTTTTTTCATTTTCCTAACTAGTAGATGTAGTAACATAACAAATTATACTCGTAACATTGTACAATTATGTTTTACATTTAAAGATTATTATATACATAAAATAGATCCTCAAGAGCACAAGTTCAAACCACATAATAATATGTTATATCACGCAGAGGCAAACCAAGCCGACTGGCTTTGTTGAGTTTAAATACTCTCTTAATATGTTTTTAGTATCGTAATGAAAATTATGATAACCAGATTTAAATACTTAAACCAATGCACAGTTTCTAATTTGAGAAATGGTGAGACATCTTATTTGCACCAATAGTCATATAAAACTAAAATCAAAACAATTTTTGTTCTTCCATTATTATACTATTATTATATTTTTCATGTCCCCTAATTTTTTTTATGAATATAACTGCTTAATATACATTAAAAAGCACTAATAATTTTTTTGTTATTATGATATGATTTAGAAATCTCTATCATGATATTCAATAATATTAGAACACACACACACAGAAAATCTATTTATTCCGTTTTACAAGAGTAAGGCCCGCTTGGGTAATTAATAGCTACTTAGTCCCCACGAGTAACTCCTCCCATAAAATTGTTACGCTTGGTTGATCATATCAAGCTCGCGTGGGGAGATTTTTTGCTTGCTGCAATTCTATTCCTCGCACGCAGAATCTAAAAATGGTTGGTTTTTACTGGCTGTCATTAGTATCATCCCTATTCCTCACATGCAGAACCTAAAAATGGTTGGTTTGTAACTCTCCTACATGCAGAAGATATATAATTACACCAACGAGTATTATTTCTGATAAATTATACAATAAAAAAAATCTAAATATACACATATTAGTTATATTCCAATTATTATCCTTCCTTCATTTCAGTTTACAAGTCCTACGCGTATACCTAGGTTGCCAATTTTATCATCCTAATATAAGTTATATAACACAAAAATTATAGCGTTTGAAAATAAAACATCTGAAGTTTATATTGATACATTTTTTATAATATATGACTTGTATTAGGTATGTCAAATTGACGACCTTGGAATACACGCACACCCTGTACACTGAAAGAGGGAGTAACACTTTACATCGCTTAAAACAAAAAATGGTTTGTAAGTGCGTTTTCAATCAAAAATTATTATTTTGGTTCTACATTGCAAAAGTTAAATATTGTATGAAAATTGTTTCACATCACCCCACACCCAAAAATAATTCCTTATTTTGTTAGAATTTCAATATCTTCCGAACAATTGTTTTATATTGCACCAGCTCAAAAAAATAGATTGTATCAATACGATTTAAGTATTATTAGCTAATATTTTCAAACAATTGTTTTAAATCACCAGACACAAAAATGGTTTGGTTTTCAACAGCCAAGAAGCCATTTTTGAGTATTATTCCAATTCCTAAATCGTGATACATTATACAATTTATATTTTAGAATAATACACATAATAATTATACACCAATGAATAATACTCAAAAAAGGTTTTTGAGAGCTTTTTCTATTTTTTCAATTCCATATTGCAAAAGTTCTCTTTTTACATCGCCCAAACCCACAATGCTTTGCTTTGTACTAGCTATAGATATCATTTTCATTATTTTATCACATGTGAAGTTCAATATCTTCAAAATAATTAAAAATGCTTTATACCAATACCACAAGAATTATTAGCTGATATCTTTCAAACAATAGTTTTAGATCGCCTCAGACCAAAAATTGTCATACATAATTTTTCAAACTGATATCTTTCAAACAATTATTTTAGATAGCCTCAGACCCAAAAATGCCATAGATAATTTTTCAAGTATTATTTTGGTCTGTTATCTTTCAAACAATTGTTTTACATCACCCCAATTCATAAAATAGTTTGTACAGCCCTGCATGTGAAGAGTGGCGATGTGGCTCACGAGCTCGCGCGCTCCCGCTGTATGGTCCAATGGTACATCGGCACGTTTGGTCTGCATTTATGGAGGATGGAAATACTGCCGCGTATACGCGAAAAGAAGAGGGCACATACGGGGATGGGCCCGCACGACGTGTCGACGGAGAACGCCACTGGCCTGTCGCCGGTCGTGAACTCCAAGTACTGGCTGATGCTCAAAAAAAAACTCCAAGTACTGGCTTTGACGAACGGCGCTTGGGGTAAAAAAAAAGTAATTCTCAGAGACGCTATTTTCCCCTGGATTCGCGGCCGGAGAGGGTTGTACTCATTGCGACGGCGGAGGCGACGGGGGATGGGTTCGAGTTCTTATCCGATCCGGTTGATAGGTATGCTTGTTGCCCTCGCCTGAATTCCATTCATGGTGGATCTTTCGTAGCATGAATCTCAGGGAGCGTGTTACCCCGTTGGACAGATTCCCTGTGCTTGCGTTGATGGCGGTGACTACGCGCCACCGGCGCAGCCCGCTCCAGATCTGCTGGATATAGCAGGCGAGTCTAGCATTGATGATGTGGGCGACCGGCCGCCGGCACTAAGTAGAACTGAACGGCGTTTGCTCGAGCATGAGCTTGTCGGTGCCGGACTTAGAACAGTGAACAGGCAAGGACGACCGGCAAGGACGATTTGCTTCTGCAAGTTCAAACCATTTCGTTTCAGTTTCTTGATTCTAGACGATGGATGGTATGTATTGCGTCTGCAAGTTCAAACCATTTGGTTTCAGTTTCTTGATTCTAGACGATGGATGGTATTGCGTCTGCAAGTTCAAACCAATTTGTTTCGGTTTCTTGATTCTAGACTTGTCTTTTTGTTGCACAGTAGAGCAGGCCAGACACTATGGGCCTGTTCGTTGTCCCTCCCATTCCGTGACTCCGCTCCCGGAGCAGCCAAAGTAGCAGTTCAAAATCATGGAGCGGGGAACTCTGCGGATCCTTGGATTTGGCGGAGCTGATGGTTTCCCAAACAGCTCCTATATGTGCTTTTCTTTCCTCTCGCGATGTACTCTAGATGATTGTAACCTGATTGGTGATGATGAATACAGTCAGCATTTCATCTATTCTCAAAAGAATAAAAATCCAGTTGGCACTGCTAACTCTTCAAACACTACCATCGTGCGTGTTTTCTCTCAGAATCTGTTTGTCAATGGTTTGTGTTAATTACTTCTGCACTGACCTATTGAGCATGAACATAATTGAATATCATGACGAACTGGTAAATGAATATTTTAATGAGTATGCATACACTTAACTTGAAAACTTCTATTGTTTGTCAGTACATGGTGTTTTCTAGAGCTATAGAACCTTAAAATTACAGCACGAGAGGAGTTTGCCCTTGGTACTAGTCAACCGATTATGCATGAAACGGTTTACATCGTGCAAGGCTCGTGTTGCACGGCCGCCTACAGAACGGCCACCATGCATGCATTGGCAGAGTGTGCACATTCAGGGGATACGCAGAGAAGCATGCTGAAACTGTGGAGAAAACATCATGTTGAAGGGAGACACCAATATGGTAACCATCTTTCATCTTCTTTGATCTCAGGTCACCAGTTTGGCGAATTCTTTGGAAGCAAGATTTTTTTGCTGGATGCTTTGCATGGGATCATGCCGCTGAAATCTATCCTTGCAAATAGACACACATCGGTACTGAAGGTCACTGCCCAATCTGTAACTTGGGCGTTGAGGATGTTAAACACTTGCTTTTTGAGTGTACGCCTGCAGTGGAATTATGGAAATTGCATGTTCATACCATCATCTTTGATGTGATGCACGTTGATGGATTGAGTTCGGTAATCATGGAATGTTCCTGGAGCACCTAATGTTACTCTTCCAGAACTGCTGGCCGTCAGTGCATGGTACCTTTGGTGTATTCATCAGCAACGAAATCATAGTGAGACTGTCCCACCTCTAAACAACAGGCGCCTTCCAGAAAATGTATCGCCATGCTGTCAAAACGATGGAAGAAGCCAGACATGGGATTTGTCAAACTCAACGTCGATGCTTCCTTATTATAAGGGATACACATGGAAATCTTGTGCCAGCTTCATGCGAACATATAACTTTGTCTCTGACTATTGCTATGAAAGTTTTGAATTGGCAAATTCTATTAGATGCAACAACGTTCAAGCTGAATCAGACTTGCTGGAGGTTATCAATGCATGCTAGGGTCAGGAAACTTGATGGAACGTATCAGCTGCTATTTTTGCGAGTATCATCGACACTGCAAAATCGATTGGGAATGTCCAATTTAATCATTGTCCAAGGGACTCAAACTCTGGTACATGAGCTAGCGAAGCACTCTATTACGTTTATGGCTACATGTAATTGGGTTGATGGAACCTCCTGATGTAATTGGGTTAATCTCGTGGACGATGTAACTATTCTTTAAGCAATAAAGCGAGACATGACGGCGTTCCCTAAAAAAAGCACCAAGTGTAATTGTTGATGTAAAACCTGTGGCAACATTTTTTTAGGGAAACTGCGCAGACATTTGTAGTGTGCAGCATTTGGTGGATGAATTCTGTTGTAGCCTTGGTTTCAAAAAAATAATTATGTTGTAGCCTTGTAGCTATTGGACACCGATTAAGTGTTCGCTGGCGGGTTTTTCCATTATTACTGTAACTATAAGGTCACATTCAGAGTGTTGCAAGTAATGTCTGAAACGGAAATGGCAATCTTTGTATGATATGGTACAGTAGTAATCAAACTTGCTTGCGCTGAGGGTACAGGGTGACTTTTTTTTTTTAGGAAAGGCCATTATGGCTAGCTTGATTGATTAATGCATAAAGATACATCGTCTACGAGCTTGCTCACCAGACAATCTGGAGGCTCGTCGGTTCAACTAGAAGAAAGTTTATTACAATAACTAAAATTAGCTAGCACATGTGCCGCTTGATTTGCTGATCGAAAACAATGCTTAAAGTTGACCTTCCCAATCAAGGTAGAGATGTCCACACATTCCGCGAATATCGCTGCCGCCGCGTCCCACCAAGTACTCTGACCGGAGCAGCAGTTGATCACCGTTAGAGAGTCGGATTCCGCTTCAACTCGCTGGAACCCTAGGCTATTTGCCAAGTTCAGTCCGTCTCTCATCGCCATTGCCTCTGATGTCATTGCGTCCGCTGCATATGGGATAAACTTACATTGAGCTGCAAGGAAAATACCTCGTTCATCTCTAATAATTGCTGCCATAGCTCCAACTCCTTGATCCGCAAAAAAGGCCGCGTCCACATTAAGTTTGATGAACTTTGGGTGGTTCTTCCTTCGATTTGGGAAATCTTTTATCATGTCAATAAACGGGCTCAACCACCCAACAAGTTTGGGGGACTGGCTAGAAAAACCAACGAGTTTGTTTGGCGGCCCAACCACCCAACGTAAATGCTGCCGTGCGTATACCGTCCACGTTGCGTTCGGCAT
>NW_024118585.1:0-11007 GCF_003073215.2 Triticum urartu
CCCCCCCCTCACCAACCCCCGGCGGCCACATACAGACCCCGCTGCCCTCGCCACCGCCCTCGTCTGCCATCAATGGTCGCCGCCGCAGTCTTCTGTGGACGGCACCGTCCGAGCCACCTGGCGTCCCTCCAAGCCTACCAGCGCACACAGGGCTTACCTACCGACCACCACCGTCCTCTCCGACTCCGTCGACCACGCCAACAACCTCGAACCGCCATCCATGGAGATCGCCGCCGCGTCCACATTCGGGACCAGCCTCCTTGAGCACTCACTGATCCATCCCCATCATCATTTTTACTCGAGATCGACCGTAGGCGAAATCCCTCTTCCTCCTCCGCCGGAGCTCTTTGGGAGTGCTCGCAGCCGGCGACTCCGTCCACTCCGGAGACAATGGCGACCACCGACAGGATCGTATCAACCTTCTAAGCACGCCCGTGTGCTCAGATCACCGAGGGGCACCGCCGTTTACCGGCGTCGATCGCCGAAGCCCCGCCTCTGTCCGGCTGCGTGAGAGAGGGCGCGCGAAGACTAGTCAAACCGGACCAGTGGGCCAGGCGGGGCCACTGTCAGCGACTCAAGCCGCGCCAGATCGGTTATAAGTGGAAATGTATTCTCCCTATTACGTCTTCACTTCCCAAAAAGCGTAAATACGATCGAACTGTTTTCTTTTATAAACTTTAATTAAAACAGATTTTAACTACTGCTTTGACTGCCTCTAGTTTTTAAACCACAAATCCAAATGACTTGATTCCTTTTTTTTGTATTCCTCAAATTTCATCTAGTTTATTTTACTATTTATTTCAAAATTTTCCAACCAACTTTTTTGTACTGTTTTGGAATTATGTGGTAATTGCATTATTTTGAAAATAGGGAAAATGGAGGGAAGACAATTTTCAAATTTTTTGGAGTGCACCCAACCCTTCTACATGATCAAGGCAAGCATTTTGAACACTTGATATGATGACTGCTTGGTTGATTGCTTGCTAGAATATTTGAAACATGTTATGTTACCTCATATGAAATTGCATACAAATGATCATGCATTCCTTGTCAATATTTGACTTCACCTAAACATGAAATATTTGTGCCACATATGCCTATGCCTGTTCTGACTAACTTGCAGGAAAGAATTGGTCACTAGTGAAAGTGATCGTAAGACAGGAATCTCGTTGTGACGAGAATGATCGTGAGGACATGTGGGGACATGCCAAGTGGTGACCCTGTTATCTTCCACCAAGGATATATATTGTGCTAACCACTGCAAGAAATTTTTAAACCTCTTGAGTCGACTGTAGATCGAGTCTTGTTCCAGTAACCCCCATACTTGATTCGTGCTGCCACTTGTCCCTGGCACAGGTAGGGTATAGTTCAGTAAGTTGTTAACCCCTTTCCTGCACACACTATACAGAGGGCCGCGATGAGTGTCCCAAGGCCTTGGATTAAAGCCAGTCATCGGGTCAGGAGGCATGGGTGTCTTCGGTTGAGGCTGAAGAGGGGTAGCACCCCTAGTTGCGCGGTATAAATATTGTGATCCCATGCTATTTGAGGTGGTAGCCTCCCCCGTCTTAGAGTTTTACTTGAGCGATGTTTTGGATGATTCCTGGCATCAGGAAAGTTAAGCTGGTGTGTGCTGGTTAGGTGTGTTTGCAACCCAAAGACCGTAAACGGAATTAGTCAGCGTCTCGGGGTTGACTAAAGAAATCATTTACTTGTGGGTAAAGAGTACAACATCTACAGAGTATAAAACCTATTCGAATAGCCGTGTCCGTCGCTTCAGACACCCAACTGGCATGTATTTTCTTTTCTTTTGGAATTCATCGGGCGGTGCTACCGCCTAGAATCCCTTTACCTTTGATTTCATTTGGAGTAAAGCCCTTTGCGTGGCGTCGCGAAGACACCCAATTATGGCATTCTTTTATAGTTTTCTCTTGGGTTCCTTTGGAATGGTTATACCTCTTGAGACCTGAATTTAAATTATTTTTGCAATATTATTATTTACTTATACGTTGCTAATATTAAGCTGACAAAACTTTATTAATTGTGCAAATATGATACTCCACATGATTGCATTAAATTCTCGCCATGGCATGGTAGAATACACTTAAAATTAACAGCATGCATTCTGCCTGCTTTTATTATATATTCTGTCCATGATGTTTGTTCCTGGCTATTGTCTTGGCTAAATCATGACTTGAGAGGAGCTCTACGAAGACACCCCACAACCTAGGAATCGGAGATAGTAGCCACGTGAGATCCACAATCTGTTTCGGAGACCAATAATCTGGGCGTGGTTGGGTTGTGGGCTTGTGGCGGAGTCTTGATTCGTGCGATAAATACACACGCAGACCTGGAGATCGAGGATCAGAGGAGATCGAAACAAGAACAAGAAGAAGAAGAAGCCAGGCGGCGCTTCGACACGCGGCGAGGAGGCTCGGCGGCGCCGCGCTCCAGCGGGCCCAGGCGACAGTCGTCCCCGAGGGGAGACGGCGGGCGCTGTGGACCTCCAGGGTAATGCTCTCTTCCTCCCGCTGCAAAACAAAACAATTTTTTTAAAAAAAAATCACATCTTTTATCGCGTCGATTGCCAATTCGACTATGACTAGTTATGAGTTATGCTCTGCGAGTACCTAAATTTTCTTCTTCTTGGGTTTGTATCCGTGCTCAAGGCCACCAGCGTAGAGGAGAAGAAGGTTGGTAGAGGATGCCTTGAACAGTTGAACCAGATCGACCAGAAGAAGGAGGAACTGTACAATCTCATCTCGGGCGTCGAGACGACCTACGGCGTCCACGGGAGGAGAGGCCGGCTAAACAACTTTTTGCTTGATGAACTCGCCGTGCAAGTCAAGCCAAGACCCAACGATGTCCTTTGGTATGCATACGCATCCGCATTATCCCTCATGTTCTTCTTTTGATATCCGTTTTATGCTGATGCTGGTGCTGATGATCTTCATACAGGTAACATTATAAGCGTGTTATGGGTTCTCTCATTTGTTGTTCTTGTGCTGATCACGTATGTGCGTGCGTGTGTGCGTGCAGGCGCAAAAGCCGAAGAGCTCAAAGATTGGATCGTCTTAGGTGCCATGTGGGGGGATGCACTATTAGCGCTGCTTTCGCGTATGGCCTGTGTCGGTTGGCGGACGAGATCAATCCGGAGATCAGCCAGAAGGCTGCTGCTTGGCTGAGGAGAAACGTATGGCACACAGAGTAACATCCACTAGCTTATCTGCACTAGCTGTGTTCAATCAAGTCCCTTGTATGAAGCAAAACACTAGAGTAACATCCACTAGTAACTAGTTCATCAGCACTAGCTATGTCCAAAGTTCTTGTATGAAGCAAAACGCCACAAAGTAGCATCCACTAGGTCTTCACCACAGTGTTTAGTACTCCCACCGTCCCATAATATAAGAGCGTTTTGCTCTTATATTATGGGACGGAGGGGGTAAGTTCTTGTATGAAGCAAACCTTTTATCACCATCTTTGTTCTGATCAGTCTATCTCTTTAACTTCATCTAAAAAAACGAGTCCATAACACGTAAGAGCAGAATGATGCTGTTACATTTATCGGAGGACAACAACAACAACAAAAAAGATCAATGGAAAAGGCAAACAACATGAGAAATAATATGAATGGAATACAAGATACAAGAGAAAAACCTGAAGATCCTTCATTGCTTCCAAATGATTGAACCTACTCATGAGTCGCTAGAAGAACATCAATGGTAGGATGTAAACTGAATGGTTTTTCCAGATGACATAATTATCTTAGTTACCACATGGAAGGTACTCTATTCTTTAGGAAGCCGTTAAGAACGTGGTAGGAGCTCCCTTTGCTTACATAAGTTATGTCAGGAGAAAGCCTAAGAGGGGAAACATACTCGCCTACCCTCGGTGACCTAGGTCACCCCACCGGTCGAACCAAGTCGTGTAAATCACTGTACACCTTCCAAATCGCCTAAGAGGGGAAAGATACTCGCCTACCCTCGATGACCTAGGTCGCCCCACCGGTCGAACCAAGTCCCCTAAACCACCATACACCTTCCAAATCGCCTAAGAGGGGAAAAATACTCGCCTACCCTTGGTGACCTAGGTCGCCCCACCAGTCGAACCAAGTTGCCTAAACCACCGTACACTTTCCAAATCACCTAAGACAGGAAAACATACTCGCCTACCCCCCGGTGACCTTGCCCACCATCGTAGGTAGAATTAAAGCCGTGCTGAACATGGCAGGGGCATGCACGACAGTTTCAGTTGCCGTCGCATCAGACAAATGGGCAGCAGTCACCGCAACAGGAAACTCCACGCCGACGACATTTTGGACAGGAGCAGAAAGCAAATCCGGTGACTCGCCCACCCCCTCGATAGAAATAGCCATTTTTCCAGGAGGTACTTGTGTACAGTATAGTGGGCCTCCATCACAATTATCAAAGTCATCAGGTAGTTTATTGAGATCAAGCTCAGCCATCTGCACATTTTTAGAAGATAGAACAGAAATTCTTGTGTAAGCGACGTAATGTAAATGAAAACATACAAACTTCTCTTTTTTCTTTATTTTTTACTACTAGTCAGGTTGGCAGATCATGGTTACTATTAGTTGGCAGGAAAATGCCAGTTCATGAATTTGCAGGATGCGTGCATTATTTTTTGCTTGTACTACTAGCTCACACTTTTTTTCTAGCCTTTTGTTTTTGTAAGAAACTAGTCCCTTGTCAATTTTTCTACTTCTTTTATCAGGGATGTAGGCAAGGTTTCTCTCTCCTTTTTTAGCAACGCAGAATAACTACACACAGTTTATAACAACCAGTTTTCTTATCTCCTATTTTTAATGCAGAGGCCTGGTGCAAGACAATAGGCAAGATAATAACAAGTTTCAAGAGCAGGGCATCTTTTATCTTGGATCCAGATTCAACATGGGGAACGGGAGGACAACTACAGGTGGAGAGCAGATTTGTTGGCAAGATCCAATTTCTGGTGTAACCTAGTAGTATCATGCTTTTGCCCAAGAAATTTTTTAGAAAAATTGATGAAGAATCCTGTGTTTTACCTTGGTGTGTTTGAAGGGAGAAAATTTTCCCAGTTTCTGGTGGTATTCTTGCCGGAGTTGTCTCAGAGTTTTGCCTAATGCACAACAAAGAGTTGCATATAGATATCGTTGCGTTCTTCAGGATTTGGTCTGGTTCCCCCCTAATTTTATGGTGTTTTTTCTTCATGCAATGGAGCTCCCACAGCTAGGCCATGGCGTGCGGCACTGGGGAGAAATAGCTGGGGGAAGGGGAGAGGAGGAAAGGATCTGCGCCGGGCCGTAGGGTTTTCTGGTTTGGTGGGGAGAGATTGGCGGGAGTCGCTGTATTTCTTCTTGTCGTGACGTGACTAGGCGAGGGAGGGGCGGGATTTCCTTTCTTAGCACAGGTGGGGGATCCGCACGTGGGCAACTTCCTGAAATAGCAGGCCGCGAGATCGGACCGCACGGCGCGCGCGCGATGTAGCAGCGTCCATATATTTTATAGTACAGTTTTTCTAATTCACATCTAGATATTTTTTTAAGGATGTCACATCTAAGCTCCCACAAGTATATAATGCAGCAATAAGAAACAAAAAAACTAGGACAAAAAATAGACCACAAACAGAATGGACATTAACTTAGATGTGACATAATTATGTCACATCTAGATGTGTCCTAGACAGACCCTTTATAGTAAGAAGGAATAGAAATTACAGATGAGGGCTAGCAGTAGCCCAGAAGGAGTCGCATATGAAGTCTGGTTCCGTGGTAGTCGGACAAGATGCAAATTACAGCCTGTTTTTTTAAGAAAAAATGGGTCTTCAATAGAAGAAGAAACTCGTTTTTTTTTTCAACTGTTATCTGTGATTTTCAAAGGCATTTAGCCATCACATGTACTAGTAGTACTTTTATGCCATATAGTATATGGCTGACGATGTGAAATGCAATGCTTGATAATAAAAATTGTATAACAGAGAAGTTGGTTACTTTTATATGCCAATGAATCACATGTAAACAGTCCCAGCACTGTTGGTGTTGGGCTAAAGTTGATTACATGATGTTGCTGTGCGTTTTCCTATTTATTTATTTATTTATTTATTATCAATCACTGTACGATCTGAATGAATCTGATGCATCAAAAATCTGAGGCCTCTTTTGATTTGGAGGAATTTCATAGGAATTCTAGAGGATAGGATTCTTATGGGAATAGATCCCTATTCCTACATAGGATTGGTTCCTATCCTCCACATTTCATAAAAAAATAAAAATGAGCCTAGACTCAATGAAAAAATTCCTTTGATGTCAACCAAATGACATCTCGTTTCCTACTCTTACTCATAGGATTTGAGATACATGTCATCTCATTTCCTACAAAATTTCTATTCCTACGATAATCCTATCCTATGAACCAAAAGAGAACTGAATGAATCATCAGATTCCTCAAGCTGTACAGTTTCCTGTTTCCTCAAGCTCACCTTGTCAGTGTCCCTCCCAACACCCAAAACCTGTATGTAAACTAGTCCACTCCTTGATGTCGTTTAAGCAGGACACGTACGTACGGTGAGTTGGTCGAGCGCGAGGCCAGGGCGTCAGATGCAGTGCAGCTAACCGTGAAGGCCATCACATGTTATCAATGATGGCTAAATGCAGTGCAGTGTAGCTACATGTGAGGCACGGCGGTGCGAGACAAGGTCGATTCAAGACGTTTGTGCGTGCTCTCTCTCAGCCTCCTCCTCCTCCTTCCTTCCTTCATAGTATGAGAGGATGTTGTCTACGGTCATTGTGGAGTGGAGTGGTGTGGTCGCCTCAGACTTGCGATCGTACGCACGCTAGTGGAGTGGTTCACTCCACACAGTGTGTGTACGATTGCAAGTCGTGGCGGCAGTTATTAGCTACTCCCTTTGTTTGAGAATAGATGCCCAACTTTATACTAACTTTGTATTAGCAATCAAGCAACCGATCCGAGGTACGTGTCGTCGTCGACCTCTGCTGGGGTCGGGATGGGTTTAGGTTCTGAATAACACAAAAAACACTCTCAACTTATTGCCTGTGTGACCTGTGGTGTTTCAGTGAAGAATCACAACTAGGATGGACCCTTTTTGTCTGACATTACATGAACTAGACCAGCCAGCATGAATGATATCTCTCCTCCTGCTTTGGAATAATACAGTATTTGCCTTACACCGCAGGTGTCTCACGCATTACCATGTGCTTCCACGCTTGTTCATGACAACTCTACAGCGACATTAGCTTCCCTCCGCTCCTAAATAGTATAAGTTTTTTTTAGAGATTTCAACAATTGATTACATACGAAGCAAAATGAGTAAATCTATACTCTAAAATATGTCTACATACATCTGTATGTAGTTTATATTGAAATATCTAGAAAGACTTATGTTTACAAACAGAGGGAGTATATTTTCATCAACTCTTCTTCAGACAATAAAACCACTAGTATTTGTAAAGAAACAATTCATGTTCACACGGCTGTCAGCTCTCGCGTGCGCTGTGGTTTTCCACTGCGCTCACGGGTCGATCTCCACCATGCATATGTATGTCGGCGCTTGAGCGTCGCTTTTGAAGCCGCACAAGACCGAGTGACTTTATGAACATGTCGGCGAGCTGATGTTCAGTGGCTAGCAATTGCAACTCTTTCTTCTTGGTCCCCACGCAGTCCCCAATGAAGTGATGCTTCAGCTCAATGTGCTTTGCTCGGTCATGGAAGACGAGGTTCTTGGCAAGTGAAATTGTCTTGAGTTGTTGTCCACCTTGAGGACAAGACCCTTTGCTTTGCTTGGTCGACGGTCTTTTAGCAAGATCCCCTGCCACTGCCAGGCAGCAGCAACATACTCTGACACACAGCTGGAGAGAGCCACGAGCTTGTGCTTCTAGCTAGGACTGCCAAGCCACATGGTTGCTTCCGAAGAAGAAGAGTGTGTCGGACATGGTAGCCGATCGACTAGGTGTGGTGTCCTGGTGTATCTCCCAAACTTGCAACCGATCGAGGAAGAAGGGTGTGTCGGACTTGGTAGCCGATCGACTAGGTGTGGTGTCCTGGTGTATCTCCCAAACTTGCAACCGATCGAGTGAAGTCGTGTCGGGGATGTTGTGACCGCCGCAAGGTACTCTTCAGTCGGAACCACCAGACAAAACCGAGTGAATACGCCAGGTCAGGTCAGGTCAAGTCTGGTGTGCACCAAGTACCACAGGCAGGCTCCCTCCCCTATGATGATGATGATGCGATACTCGATCGATAGCATTCATCGTTAGTTCCAAGGTTCCAAGGTTTGAACCCGGCCATGTTGGACTTGTCCAGCAGCTCGCTTCTACTGGGTGTAGGCCGACTGAGATATCATGATCCCATCAGCATTCTGTCGGACCCCACGATCCCAAGGTAGAAGCTTCTTCATCTTTTGTTTGAAGCTGTAGAGATCACCTGAGTCGCACCTAGTGATCACCAGATCGTCCACATTACACTCCGACCATGAATCGAGATGTGGCCGACCCTCGTGCATACACACCATGTTTCGACTTACACCGAGTGAAGCCGGGTCAACTGAGGCATGGGTTAAGCTTGGTGTTCCATGTCCTCAGTGCCTGTTTCAAGCTTTACAGCGCCTTGTCCTTCTCGTCTGCTGCGAAGCCGGGTGGCTGTGTCCTGTTCTGTCCTGTGTGACGTAGACCTCACGCCGTTGTGTTGTGCCTTGCCCGGCTGCCCCGAGCTTCACTCGTGGGCGTGCTCGAGCACTGCTCTCACACACGGACTATAGCCTGCTCGAGCGCCATGCCATCAGCCGATGGCGGCAACCCCGGTTCTGACCGTCTTGAGCAGGCAGTCTGCATCCCATGCCACCAACGCAGCAGCCACGTCGTCAATTGTTGGGATGTTCCGCCCTTGCATCAGCGCTACAACAACATGCAGCAGTTTGCGGCTTTGGAAGTGAAATGACGACAACCACCATTAGCAACATGAGCTGCTGCTTCAAAGACATGACGCACTATAAGCCGAGACGATGATGCACTGCTGCGACGCTCAACGGCGGTCTTTGTGACACCCAACTGCTTCAGAGGTTGTGGTGATGCTACGAGCCATGCTACGGCGATGGCACGTCGACATGCTACCAACGCCCGTAATGTGCTGGGACGGCATCCCGACTTCTTCGAGGATGTTGCGACGGCTTGCTTCAACAACCGGGGCGATGCTACGATGCATGTTGTGACGGCCGCGGCGATGCTATAAGCCGTGTTCTGACGGTCGTGGCATTAGTGCAATGACATGCTTCGAACACCCATGGCAGGCTACGATGGCATGCTTCGACAGCAGCGGCGATGCTATGAGGTATGTTCTGACAACCGTGGTATCAGCACAATGACATGCTTCGAATACCCGTGACGATGCCACGACGACATGCTTTGACAGCCACGGAGATGCTATGAGGCATGTTGTGACGGACGTGGCATCAGCGCAACGTCATGCTTCGAACACCCATGTCGCGCTTCGACGGCTATGACAATGCCGCGGAGGCATGCTTCAACAGTCGTGGTGATGCTATGGGGCGTGTTGTAGCGGTCGTGGCAATGGCATGACGACATGCTTTGAATGCCCGTGGTGTGCTCCCACGGCCGCAATGCTGCTGCGATGGCATGCTTCGACGGCCATGACATGCTACGACGGCGTGCTTCGAACAGTCGTGACGATGCTGTGACGTCATGCTTCGATACCCGCGGTGATGCTACAACGGAGGCTCGGCTACTTCGACGATGCCACAATGACGTGTTTCATGGACGCAACACTAGAATTTTTGTTTAAAAGGACCACCTGCTCAATCAAATTGCCAGAAAACACCACCTTTGAACACAAATGACAGAAAAGACCAGCTGCGGCAGGCGTGCCAGCCGACACGTGGCACCTGCCGCCACGGGCGTTGGCGGCACCTTGTGAATTACAGAAATTTGGATGAGGGCAGCCCGTGCAACGGAACGATGACCATTTGATGGGCCCTGCCACCACCAATCCAGGCGGCAGGCCGTGCTGCCATAATTTTCTGTATGTGGCCTCTTTCTTCCTGATGCATGCAGTCATGCAGAGAATGATGAGTTGACTAGTAGTTGGGGCGCCACTTGATGGCGTCGCCTAAGAGGAAGTTGAGGCAGTGCCAGGTTGGAAAAGTGCCTCATCACTTTCTTGTTTGTACCAGGGGTGTTATTCCATCATGCTCAAAGTACATGCATATTTGCAAGTATCTAAAATTTTAAGATAGAGATGTGCAAAAGCAACACACGTAAAGAATGTATTCTTACAAGCGAAGATATCTGCTTGCGAGTAAGTCAAACAGTTGCCGTTCGCCTCAACTTGTTCCTTGTGTTTTCTTTTTCATATTGATCGTGTGTATTGTAGTGTTATCGAGGCCAGAGGTATATTTGTTGTGTCTAAATCCAGAAATCACCAGTCAATAAAAGAGCGTTAATTTCTGAATCAAAGCACTCATGTTAACCATCAGAGCATTTCTCGATCTCTGAATCATAAGAGCATTTCTCGATCTCTGAATCAGAAGATTTTTCTGCTGCTAGAAACTCAAGTTCTGTATGACCTTGATCATTTCTCACCTTGCATTATACAGCTTTTGTAAAATTTGATTGTTGCATCGGGTTGTAATTCTTACCGACTTTGCAAATTTTGATTGTCGATTTTGCTGGCGTTTCCTTGGGTAATTTTCATCTGTTTCTATTTTACACACAGAAATGCAAGGTACTCTGTATAAACTTACTTCATTACTTGTCATATCGAACTGTTTTTGGCCTGTTGCCCGTCACTGATTCAGTGGAAAAAATGGTTTGTAATGTTCAATATCATCCAATATGGACTTGTAATGTTCGGATATCATCTAAAGGAACCTTGCTGCACCAGTACACGTGCGCCATTGCTTTTTTTTTTTTCAAACCGGGCATGACCCCTTTCCATTGCAAATGAACGGAAATACATTGTTCCGAGAAACAGAAAGGAGAAA
>NW_024118586.1:0-9961 GCF_003073215.2 Triticum urartu
GTTTCCTACTTGGTTATGGCTCAAACTCTCACACTTACCGTGTCTACAACAATTTCACTGAAAAGTTGAAGAGATGGTAGATGTGAAGTTTGATGAATCTAACGGCTCGCAAGTAGAGCGATTTCCAATTGATGTAGGAGACAAAGACCCTTCGGAAGCAATCCAAGACTCGTCTATTGGCAAGATTTGTCCAACGAAGGTGAAGGAGAGTACCTCGTCCGTCCAAGTGGAAGCTTCTACCTCACGACAAGGTGAACCAAGAGTTGATACGGAAGCATCCACAAGTGGGACACGCCAAGATGAAGAAAACGAGGAAGCACACCAAGATGAACATCAACAACCTCCTTCTCCACCATGACAAGAGAATGACAACGTCAACAATGAAGAAGGCCAAGAAGAAGATCAAGATGAAGAGGATGTTCCACCCCGAGCCAAGCCAAAGCTTCCACGAGTTCGAGCAAGAATCACTAAAGATCATCCTGTCGAGAAAATCTACAATGATATCCAAACCGGGAGAATCACTCGCTCTAAAACTTGTTTGGCTAACTTTTGTGAACATTACTCATTCATCTCTAGCATTGAACCTATGAAGGTTGAAGAAGCATTGGAATATCCGGATTGGATTAACGCTATGCATGAAGAGCTACACAACTTTGAGAGAAATCAAGTGTGGACATTGGTCGAGAAGCCCGACAACAACCACAACATCATTGGTACCAAATGGGTGTTTCACAACAAGCAAGATGAAGATGGTCAAGTCATCCGCAACAAAACTCGCCTAGTCGCCCAAGGCTACACTCAAGTCGAAGGTATGGACTATGGTGAGACATATGCTCCCGTTGCTAGACTTGAGTCCATTCGCATCTTACTTGCTTATGCTAATCACCATGATATCACCTTGTACCAAATGGACATTAAAAGTGCTTTTCTAAATGGTGAAATTGAGGAGGAAGTTTACGTTAAGAAACCTCCCGGCTTTGTAAATCCTAAGAAACCTAATCATGTTTACAAACTTCAAAAAGCCCTTTATGGTCTTAAACAAGCCCCTAGAGCATGGTATAAATGCTTGACCAAGTTTCTTATTGAAAAAGGCTTTGAAATTGGCAAAATTGATTCTACTCTTTTTACTAAAAGGGTTAATGGAGAATTATTTGTGTGCCAAATTTATGTTGATGATATTATATTTGGTTCAACTAACCCTCATTTTAGTGAGAAGTTTGGAAAGCTAATGTTGGAGAAGTTTGAGATGTCTATGATGAGTGAACTCAAATTCTTTCTTGGTTTGCAAATCAAGCAAACTAAGGAAGGTTCCTTTGTCTCTCAAACAAAGTACACCAAGTACTTATTCAAGAAGTTCAATATACAAGAATGCAAAGGTATGACTACACCCATGCCTACTAGTGAACATCTTGATTTGACCAAAGATGGTGAACCGGTTGATCAAAAAGTTTACCGCTCTATGATTGGTTCATTGTTATATCTATGTGCCTCTTGTCCTGATATTATGCTGAGTGTGTGCATGTGTGCACGATATCAAGCGGCCCCTAAAGGGTGTCATCTTAAGGCCGTGAAAAGGATAGTGAGATACTTAATACACACACCAAATTTTAGCATTTGGTATCCTAAGAGGTCTTCTTTCGATCTTGTTGGTTACTCCGATTCGGACTATGCCGGAGACAAGGTTGATAGAAGTCCACTTCGGGTACTTGCCAATTTCTTGGTAGATCTCTTGTGTCTTGGTCCTCCAAGAAACAAAACTCAGTATCCTTATCCACCACCGAAGCGGAATACATTGTTGCTGGATCATGTTGTGCTCAATTATTTTAGATGACCCAAACTCTTAAAGATTATGGGATATTTGTGAAACATGTTCCACTGCTTTGTGACAATGAAAGTGCTATTAAGATTGCTCAAAATCCCGTGCAACATTCTCGAACTAAGCATATTGAAGTTCGTCATCATTTCATTCGAGATCATGTTGCCAAAGGGGACATTGATCTTAAGCATGTTCGCACCGATAAGCAATTAGCGGATATATTTACCAAACCGCTTGATGAGAAAGTCTTTTGTTGTTTGAGAGGTGAATTGAACATCATTGATGCTTCAAACTTGGAGTAGGAACTCCATTTGACTACATGCAAGGCATGAGCCTTTGACTAATCCTTGATATTTCTTTCATGATGCTATCTATATGTCTTGGATATTTTTGCACCCTTGCATGCTATCTAACCCTTGTAGGTACTTGGATGAATCTAAATCCATGAGATTGCAACTCACTCACATCTTGAGCAATATCTACACCATCAAGTCTCTACATAATGGTGGTTGAAGACAAGGAAGCACAAAACTCTTCAAACATATCCTTTGACACATTCTATATTAAGATTTATGATTGTCATTTTGGATACACAAGTGCTCTTCCTTGCAAAGCTAACCCATGTAGGAAGATGAACTCAAAATTCCAAGGTGGTGCTCCCAACTCTTGATGGTCTACATCAACCTTGAGCAACCCACACAAGTTCAACTACATGATCAAGATTAACACCACCACCCAAGGTATCTTATTCCATCTTAGAGAAGCTTTACTCCAAGTCATGGGTTAAAGCAACACAAAAAGATGTGAATATATCAAGATGATTAAACGAAAAATGGTAACCCCATTTTTTAGCTTAAACGATGAGTATGACCAAAGATCAAGTGACCTCACTTGACTCCTAAGTCAATATACTCTAACATAGGTGTCTTTGTCACCGCCCAATTCTAGATGAAGTTCTCTTGTGTTTCCTCTTGCATTTATCTCATGCATATGTGTTTTTCCCCTTTCAAAAAAAACTTCATCTAGATCTTTTTATTTCTTTTCTTTCTTGTCATTCTGCATTTCCTGCATCCAATTCATTGCAAATCTTTCAGCAAATTCCTTGAAAATCCTTGTGAGATCTTAAGTGCCTAGTGAGATGAGAAAAAAGTGTTTTCTCTGTGATGGACTCGGTCACACCGGTTTGTTTCCTTCGGCCCAACCGAATTCGCTCGGTGCCACCGAAGCAAACAACTCGGTGCTACCGATTTCACTACAGGAAAGACAACTTGCCACTTATTCCTGCATTCATTTTTGCTCCAGCTCCACTCAATGACTCTTGTCCTCTACCAGCATCCCATTCTACTTGCTTTGTGACTCCAGGACCAAACCCTTCTGCAATAAAACAAAAATCCAAAAGAGCCCTTCTTTGAAATTGATGTCAAAGGGGGAGAGAGATCACATCAAAGCTCTATGCTTAATCATTTCTATAGGGGGATAGAACACTCAAGGGGAAGAGAGTAAGAAAACCCTAGATGCTTGGTGTTCAAGAGGAGAGAAGTTACATGTATTTAAGAGGGGAAAGACATGTTCATATTTGATCATATCTGATTGCTTGCATTAGCTCTGTTATCTTTTCTTTTGCTCTGATTTTTCTGTTCCCTATCTTCTCCCAATAACCCATTCAAGATTCAGGGGGAGCAAGACATCTAAGGGGAGGAAATCTCTGATTCTATTGCACATCTTTACCTTTGGGGACATGTCTATATCCAATAGAGTACTCAGTACTCACACTCTACATGTCATCCCGGTCTTGGTACCTTTGTGGTTCTTTTGTTTGCTCTGGCTAGTAGATGTATTTGTGTTATCTAACCTTGTTTACTCAGGTCCATTCCCTTCTAAGCCAACTCAAGACCATAAGGTAAGTATATGCATCACAGTCATGTGCATGAGGATTTCTTGCTTATGTACATATTGTTTGCAAGAAGGACTCATGAGCATGAAGGCACATTTCCTATATTTACATCTTTCACTCTGATGCATATAGCCAAGATACATGTAACACATGGCTTTTTCTGTCATGCTTATGCATTCACATGCTCCTATGTTTCATATTTATATGATTGCATACATATAAGGGGAGCCTTTGCATGTTACATGTCTTTCCAAAGCTTTACTTGTTGTTCTCTATATCTTTATCTAAAGATTTGATGTATGTTGTCATCAATTACCAAAAGGGGGAGATTAAAAGCACAAGTGCTCCCTGGGTGATTTTGGTAATTAATGTCAACATATCTCTTGTTGGACTAATGTTTCTACCTAGTATGTTTCAGACAAGTTCAACAATGGAGTGGCATGGACTAGAGGATGTGGAACCCCTTCAATATGCTAAGGACAAAGAATTGGCTCAAGCTCAAAGCTCATGACTCTACATTTTCTATTTTAGTGATCCAAGATCACATTGAGTCCATATGAAAGCCAATACTATTAAGAAGGGATGATGTGTTGCTTAATGGCTTGCTTGCTCAAAGTGCTTAGTGATATGCTCCAAAGCCCTCAACCACTTTCTCACTTCCAAATTTGTCCAAAACCAAAAGCCAAACTCGGCCCCACCGATTCTTTCTATCCGGAGCCACCGAGTTTAGTTGACATAGCCACTGCCAGAAACCCTAATCAGTTCGATCTCACCAATGGGATCTCGGTCTCACCGAGATGGGCTTGCAAACTCTCTGTTACCTATTGCAATATTTTCGGTCCCACCAAGATATACAATCAGCCCCACCGAGTTTGTTTGGCCAACTCTCAGTTTTGCTTATTGCCAAAATCGGTCCCACCGAGGTTGAGTAATCGGTCAAACCGAGTTTTGGATTTACCCTAACCCTAGCACATCGGTTCCACCGAGTTGATCCAGTCGGTCCCACCGAAACACCTAACGACCACATTATGAATCAAATCGGTCTGACCGAGTTCTCTGAATCGGTCCCACCGAGTTTGGTGAGTTGTGTGTAACGGTTAGATTTTTTGTGGAGGCTATAAATACCCCTCCACCCACTCTTCATTTGTGGAGAGAGCCATCAGAACATGCCTACACTTCCAATACACATTTTCTAAGAGAGAACCACCTACACATGTGTTGAGGTCAAGATATTCCATTCCAACTACATAAATCTTGATCTCTAGCCTTCCCCAAGTTGCTTTCCACTCAAATCCTCTTTCCACCAAATTCATATCCTGTGAGAGAGAGTTGAGTGTTGGGGAGACTATCATGGAGTTGAACCAAGGAGTTTGTTAGGGCAAGGAGATCTCCTACTTCGTGAAGATCTACCCTAGTGAGGCAAGTCCTTCATGGGTGACGGCCATGGTGGGATAGACAAGGTTGCTTCTTCGTGGACCCTTCGTGGGTGGAGCCCGCCGTGGACTCGCGCAACCGTTACCCTTCGTGGGTTGAAGTCTCCATCAACGTGGATGTACGATAGCACCACCTATCGGAACCACGGATAAAAATCACCGTGTCTCCAAATTGCGTTTGCACACTCCAATCCCTTCTCTTTGCATTCTTGCAACTTGCATGCTTTACTTTCCGCTGCTCATATACTCTTTGTATGCTTGCATGCTTGCTTGGTATGTATTGTGAATGTTTAAATTTGTGCTAATACTCCACATGAACCTAAAGAATTAAAAACTGCAACTTTTCTTGATTAGAGTCTATTCACCCCCCTCTAGACACCTCTTCTCGATCCTTTCACAGGCGCCACATATCAACGCATGATTCAAACATGCCTAGAGAAACAGATTGGCAAAACAGTAGAAGCTTATGTTGATGACGTCGTCATCAAAACTAGACACGTGGAAAGACTAATAGACGACTTATGTCTTACCTTCGACAACCTCAGGGCGTATGACATCAAGCTCAACCCAGAAAAGTGTGTCTTCGGCGTCCCCGCTAGAAAATTGTTGGGCTTCATCGTCTCCAATAGGGGAATCAAAGCAAACCTAGCCAAAATCCGAGCTTTGTCACAATTGGCTAAGCCAACAGACCTTAAACAAGTTCAAAAACTTGCAGGTTGCGTGGCAGCTCTAAGCCGCTTTATCTCCATATTAGAGAAAAGGCACTGCCACTCTATCGTCTTCTATGGCGAACCGACCACTTCGAGTGGACGGACGCGGCAACAGCTGGAATGGAAGAAATAAAAACCCTTCTTGCGAGCAATCCAATCCTGGCCGCACCAAGCGCCGGCAAACCGATGTTATTATACATATTGGCAACACGTCAGGTGGGGAGCGTCGTACTCGTCGTTAAACGAGAACAGGATGGATATAAATTCCCGCTTCAGAAGCCAGTATACTATGTGTCTACTGTCCTTACACCGTGCAAATCCCGGTACCCTCATTATCGAAAAATAGCATACGCAGTCTTCATGGCATCCTGAAAGCTCCGTCACTACTTCCAGGAGTGTTCGATCATGGTGGCCTCCGAAGTACCACTCAACGACATTATAAACAACCGCGATGCTATGGGCCGGATTGCCAAATGGGCCATTGACCTTTTGCCATTCGACATTACATACAAACCACGTCGAGCTATCAAATCCCAAGTTCTGGCGGACTTCATCGCCGAATGAACAGAGGCCGAACTCCCTAAAGAGTATGGAACATACTCCAATTGGGTCATGCACTTCGACGGCTCCAAAATGCTGGCAGGGTTAGGAGCGGGTGTCGTTTTAACGTCCCCCACCAGAGACATCATCCAGTATGTTCTCCAAATACTATACACAGACTCCAATAACGCAGCCAACTATGAGTCCTTATTACATGGTCTCCGGATGGCTGTCTCCATGGGCATACAACGCTTAGAAGTGCGCGGGGACTGAAACCTTGCAGTATCTCAAATAAATGGAGATTTCGATGCTAAAGATCCGAAGATGGCAGCGTATCGCAACGTAGTCATAAAAATGTCGGCCCGGTTCAAGGGGCTCGAGTTCCATCATGTGGCTCGAGAAAGTAATCAAGAGGCGGATGTTCTTGCTCTTATTTGTGCTAAGCGTGACCTCGTCCCACCTAATATCTTCCTGGAAAGGCCCTTCAAGCCATTTGTGGTGTGGCAGGGGGTAAACGGCAACACTAGTCCGGACCCAAACATAACCCAGATCCTAGAAACATCGACATAACACCATCGGCGCATCTCATCATGGCAGTCATTGCCCCATGGACTGAACCCTTCCTGGCCTACCTTAATAGGAAGGAGCTTCCTGAGGACCAGAATGAGGCCTGCTGCATTGTCCGGTGCTCGAAGGCCTACAAGGTTCATGATGGAGAGATCTACAACAAAAGTGCCACCGGAGTCCTTCAACGATGAATATCCGAGGAAGAGGGGCGGCAGCTCTTGGCTGAAATTCATGCCGGACTCGGCGGTTACCACGCCGCAGCTCGGGCCCTTGTTAGCAAGGCCTTCCGTACAGGGTTTTATTGGCCGACGGCCCGAGCGGATGCACAGGACCTTGTCCAACATTGCGTCGGATGCCAACTCTTTGCCAATCAAAGCCATATGCCCCCACTGCCCTACAAACAATCCCCATCACTTGGCCTTTCGCGGTCTGGGGACTCGACATGGCTGGACCCCTTAAAGGGGGGATCCATAAGAAAAAATATCTGCTGGTTATGGTGGACAAATTCACTAAGTGGATAGAGGCTAAACCGGTCAAAACGGTTGAGTCCGGCCCGGTGATAGACTTCATATCCGATGTTGTGCACCGTTATGGTGTCCCACACAGCACCACCACTGACAATGGCTCCAATTTCACAGCTGGCGAGGTAAAAACCTGGTGTACTACTCTGGGTATCAAACTCGATTACGCCTCCGTCTACCACCCACAAACCAACGGTCAAGTAGAATGCGCCAACAGTCTTATTATGAGCGGCATCGAGCCCAGACTAGTGCGGTCTTTGAAAGAATCAGACAAACACTGGGTTGAGGAGCTCGACTCCGTACTCTGGGGGCTGCAGACCACGCCCAACCGTACTATTGGGTACACACCTTTCTTTATGGTGTATGGTGCAGAGGCCATATTGCCCTGCGATATTATTCACGACTCACCTAGAGTACGTATGTACGAAGAGAGAGAAGCCGAGCTCGATCGGCAGGACAGCCTAGATGCCCTGGAGGAGGAATGCAATGTTGCAATAGCTAGTTCAGCAGTTTACCAATAGCAGGCTTGAAGATATCAAAGCAGAGAAGTACGGGCCAAGACTTAGAACGTCGGCGAACTCGTTCTACGCCTCTCGGAGAAGAAAAAGGACAAACTCAAGCCCAAATGGGAGGATCCCTTCATAATTGACGAAGTTCTCACCAGAGGAGCGTACCGTCTTCGCGATGCATCAGACAATCGCCTCGAGCCAAACCCCTAGAATGCGGCCGGACTCCGGAGATTCTACGCCTAGCGCTAAACTCATTGTTCGTCTCCTCCTCCCCTGTAGTTTCCATTATTTTTTCTCTCTTTTCCGGTTACTTTCTTTTTCTCGCTTTAAAAGCTTTAAGTATGACTAGACCACACACTATTGGCACATACATCTTCAAACATGTACGCCACTTGTACTTGGGGGCTTCTCAGACAGAAGTTCTTGTCATTCCTTGAGCATCAAGCTCCTCACATATGGAGTTTTTTTTTTCATATGTACATTTTCTTCGCCACTATATGCATCGATATGACTTAAGTTTTGGCCAAGCTGGGTTGCCTGGCTCCTGTGCTTATGCCCTACGTTCCTGTTAGTTCGGCTAGGGCATAAAGGGAGCACCTCTGTGATTGTTACTGCCGGGTCATCCGGATGTGTACCTCAGACTGGGTGAAGCCGAAAGCTAGCGTTCTTAAGGGAATATTCGGTCGGTGAATTAAAGATGTTTTCTAAACTCACTCCATTGTGCATCCTCCAGAAGTTATACAAATGTGGTGCTCGCATCACAATTCAGACATGTACATTAAATGCATGCACACCCAGGGAAAGGAACCCTTAACGGAACTATTCTCTCCGGAAGATGTTTCTTATGATATCAATGTAATATAACATAGCTAGCCGGATACAACTTGTCTGTTCAAGCAACTATGACCCCTTCGCCTAGTTTTCCAAGCATACCCCGGCCTATTCGGCCGCAACGGTATCCGGAAACAGTCCGCACCTTCGAGTCCGGAGGTTGAAGCAAAAAGGTCTGCCATGACAAATGATATACAATTCAGCTAGATGAGGGAAGTACACAGTCACTTGGACTCGAACACCTCTTCCTCTACACCTTCCAACAGGCAGTCTAACTTACAATCCTGCTGAGAATATTTGGCGGCCACCGCTACTTGGTCATATACTATCCTAATGGGAATTTCTTCCCCATTCGGCCCTACCGGCCCGACCCGAGCCATGTGATTAGGATCCAGCTTGGTATTGAAGGAAATATGCCCTAGAGGCAATAATAAAGTTATTATTTATTTCCTTATATCATGATAAATGTTTATTATTCATGCTAGAATTGTATTAACCGGAAACATAATACATGTGTGAAAACATAGACAAACAGAGTGTCACTAGTATGCCTCTACTTGACTAGCTCGTTAATCAAAGATGGTTATGTTTCCTAACCATGAACAAAGAGTTGTTATTTGATTAACGGGATCACATCATTAGGTGAATGATCTGATTGACATGACCCATTCCATTAGCTTAGCACCCGATCGTTTAGTATGTTGCTATTGCTTTCTTCATGACTTATACATGTTCCTATGACTATGAGATTATGCAGCTCCCGTTTGCCGGAGGGACACTTTGTGTGCTACCAAACGTCACAACGTAAATGGGTGATTATAAAGGTGCTCTACAGGTGTCTCCAAAGGTACATGTTGGGTTGGCGTATTTCGAGATTAGGATTTGTCACTCCGATTGTCGGAGAGGTATCTCTGGGCCCTCTCGGTAATACACATCACATAAGCCTTGCAAGCATTGCAACTAATGAGTTAGTTGTGAGATGATGTATTACGGAACGAGTAAAGAGACTTGCCGGTAACGAGATTGAACTAGGTATTGAGATACCGACGATCGAATCTCGGGCAAGTAACATACCGATGACAAAGGGAACAACGTATGTTGTTATGCGGTCTGACCGATAAAGATCTTCGTAGAATATGT
>NW_024118587.1:0-16410 GCF_003073215.2 Triticum urartu
TCACCGTCCAACGTCTGGCATCACCAAGGTCGGGGACTCCTCCGAGGATGAGTAGGGCATGGGAGGCGGCAGGGCATGGTGTGCCAACTAGCCGGTCCGTCTCCCGTGTTCTACTTTTCCTCGCCGGAGACCGCACCTTCACTTCACGGGTCTTGAACCCCTCCCCCGCACCAGGACATCGCAGATGGAGGACGTCGGTCGCCGCCGTAGAATAGGTTTAGGGTCGGGGTTCTTTTATTTTTCTGTCCTATAAAAGTTCGAAATGTAATGAAAATCTGCCATGTTTGCATTAATCTCGGCTGGTGTATATGAACTTTCACAATAATATAGTATATTGTAGGAGCACTAGCAAGATGCCCGTGCGTTGCACGGAAGATCAAGATCTTGTGGGAGAAAAGGATGAACGAGGGATGGCCTTATCTGCAAATGCGGAGAGGAGTGCTGGTAAATTGTCATAGTTTCCTTCCTATCCGTTAGATATAGATCTGACGACCTATATTGCAGGATGACAGGCACACCATCATCACCAACTCTGCTTTTTATTGAACCGAGACAAAGCTAACATGTGAAGTAAGATAAACACATAGGGTATATACATACACAATTTATCTTAGGCACTCCAAAAGTACATCCACTACACATTCACGCATTTCACATCTTTGTACATCTACGAGAACCTACGAAAGGGTTAACGTAAATTGCCTCTCTCTCTCCTCCCCTGATTTTCATGGTGGTGGGCCCCTCCCTCCCCCCAATCTACAATCAACAGCTCACACATTTCACATTACGTTAATTACATAACTGGGATTACGTAGGTGTAGCATTACTCGTCCTAAAAAAAACCCAACTAAGCCAATCTCCTAGCATATCGTGCGGGAAAAGACCCGACCACGCCGTTTTAGTCGGGATTACCGGATTACTAGTAGTAGTATTGATGGATCGCGCGAAGCAACAAGTGTTTTTTGAGGGGGCAAAGCACCTAGTTTAAAAGGAAAAAGGCGGTACACTCATAGCACCCTTGTCGCGGCCGCATTGCACCCCACACATGTTCGGTCCTGCACACGGCTCACGCAAACGGAACGCGCTTTGGCTTGCCTCTTCACTGACACATGGGACTGCACTTGGAGAAACCGACCATGCGCCAAACTTCCCCCGCCGCCGTCCTCTGGCCGCGCCGCCACCTCTGGCTACGTTCTTATGGAGGCGCACGGCGGTCAGCGCGGCCACCGCTGGCGACGTTCATGTGGAGACACATGGCGGTCAGCTTCTCCCACGGTACGCGCATTCTAGACTAAGGCCCCGTTCATGTCGGTGTAGCGCTGAATGTTAGCTGATAGACGCTGTTAATCTCATTGTTTGCTGAAGTAGTTTATAGTCAATATGCTCTGCTTAATAAGCTTCCTTGCCTTGTTCTGCACTCAACCTGCTTAGCTGAGATGGCATGCCAAGGCTGATTAGTTGCTAAAATATCCTGCCATATATTTATTGTGACGTAGATTGCCATGGTCTAGTAGCCAATCTGTTAGGTGAAATAGCTCTACATCATTTTATACTCAATCTTTGTTGCTGCGATGGCCTTCGATAGTTCGATGGCTGTGTGCTCGACCTCATTGACTGCTGAAATAGCCTGCCATAATTTAGCACTCAAATCTATTTGCTGAATTAGCTTTACATATATTTCGTTACTTAGATCTGCTCGTCCAAATATCTTGCCATAGCTTTAGACATCGACCTAGGTATTTTTTTCTGGACTTCATAAAAAAGCATATATGTTTTTCCTGTAATATCTAGTAGAAGAACTAATTTGTATGTCTAATAGATGTGCAGGACTTGGATAACTTCTGCTCAAAGATTCTCCGCTGCATATATCGAGGGGGTTGAAAACTTCATGAACTTTATCAGAGCTGAGTACGGTGGTTCGAAATCAGACGTGCTCTGCCCATGTAGCAGTTGTATGAATTCAGTTACAAGACCCCAGTCAACTATGCAAAATCATCTACATTTGTATGGGATGTCGGTCACATATACTAGGTGGGTTCATCATCGTGAAGCTGTGAACGTCAATGTTATTGACTACGTGGAAGCAGCAGATCACCATCTTGATCTGCCTGATGCTTAGGTGGAAGAGGAGGAGGAGGAGGTGGTGGTGGAGCCAGTGAGTTTGACCAACATTGAAACAATCCTATGAAATGCTCGTTCATTCCGTGAACTTTCACCTGCAGAAGAAAAACGATGGGCCCGCATGTTGGAACAATGCAACGTGGTTGTCACCCCAGGAAATAAGTTATTAGTATTCTCAGCTATGGTAACCTTTCTTCAGGTGAAGACATCTGAGCAGATGACCAACAAATCATTTGATGCGATGTTGGCTGCTTTCCACAAAGCTTTCACAGATGCGTCTGAGCTGCCACACACCTACAGTAAAATGAAGAATTTCCTTCGTGCAGTTGGAATTGGATATGATATGATCCATGTTTGTAAGAATAATTGTGTTCTGTTCCGGAAGGATTATGCCAACTTAAGTGAATGCCCGAAATGCAAATCATCAAGATGGAAAGATGGCGATGTTGTGAAGAGGATTCCTCATAATGTTCTGAGACATTTTCCAATTACACCAAGATGGCAGAGGTTGTTTCATGATGCTGAAACAAGAGAGGATGTACTGTGGCATTCTAGGAACCAGGAGTACAGAGATCAGAATGTAATGAGCCATCCATCATATGATAGTGAGTGGAAAAGCTTCAATCAGAAACACGAAATGTTTGCTGCTGACCCGAGAAACATTAGACTTGGCTTAGCTTCAGATGGATTTAACCCATTTGGCCACCAGAGCGCCCCATATAGCATGTGGCCAGTGCTTGTTATCCCTTACAACATGCCTCCAAATGTCTGCACCAAAGAATCAAACTACATAATGACCTTGCTCATCCCAGGTCCAAAAAGTCTTGGAAAAGATTTTGATTTGTTCATGGAGACTCTTGTGGAGGAACTTCAACAGCTATGGAGCCGATTTTTTTCATAGCAATGATGAAGATGTTAAGATGATTGGTGTTTCTTCTGTTGATTCCTTGTTTAGTAATATTAAACTTGATGATAAGAGGACTGAAGAACAGTCAATTTAGCTAGAAGGCATCCTCATAATTCGGAGGGTGAAAATCTTGTTGAAAATTTTGATAAAAGTGGGTTTGGAGAGGTAAAAACTTTAACTAGTGATGTGCCCACCCTCTTGGATTACAAAGACTTTAATTATGATAGTTGTTATTTGATTGAATGCATTTCTTTGTTACAATCCATGATAAATTCACCCAAATGCCTATGAACAAAATAAAGCTTTTACTAAACATATTATGGATGCCATGCTGAAAGCTTTAGAAGAAAAGTTGGAATTAGAGATTTCAATTCCAGGAAAAATATATGATGAATGGGAACCCACCATTAAACTCATGATAAAAAATTATGAGTGCAATGCTTTATGTGATTTGGGTGCTAATGTTTCCACAATTCCGAAATCTCTATGTGATGTGCTCGGTTTTACCAATTTGGAAGAGTGTTCTCTTAATTTGCACTTGGCGAATTCTACTATTAAAAAGCCTTTGGGAAGAATTAATGATGTTATCATTCTTGAAAATATGAATTATGTGCCCATAGACTTTATTGTTCTTGATATCAATTGCAATCCATCTTGTCCCATAATACTTGGTGGACCATTTTTATGAACTATAGGTGTCGTGATTGATATGAAAGAAGGGAATATTAAATTTTAGTTTCCTCTAAAGAAGGGTATGGAACACTTCACTAGAACTAAAATTAAGCCAACATATGGGTCAATCATGAGGGCAACCTATGGAGCAAAAACCAAAGATGACAATACTTGAATCTATGCATTATGCCTAGCTAAGGGCATAAAACAATAGCGCTTGTTGGGAGGCAACCCAATGAATAAAATAAAATTTTCACTTTTATTTCTATTCTTGTGTGTTTACACAATTATGCTACTGCTATGATTGTGTTTTAGTGTTTTAGTTAGTGTTTGTGCCAAGCAAAGCCTTTAGGATTGTGTTGGGTGATAGTTGATTTGATCTTGTTGGAAAACGGAAATTTTTACGTCCAGTAGAAGAATTTTGAAAATTCACAAAAGCGATGAAAAATTCTATTTTTTTACACAAGATTTATATACAAATTGCCTACATTTTCCTAATTTTTCAGAATTGTTGGAGTTACATAAGTATAGTCAATATTCAGATTGCTACAGACTATTTTGTGTGATTTTGTTGATATTTTTTTGTTGTAGACGGAAGAGAAAGCAACTTCAAGTTGGCGAAGCAGGTAATGCACCTCAAATACTTTGCCTTTGTCTGATCAGTCTTTTTAGTGACATGAGTTATCATGGATTCGCGATCAGGTAGATTTGAATATAAGATTTGTGCTCAAAGTCATACGGAAATGATACCGAGACATTGGAATTATTATGCTAGAATGTGATCTCATAGACAAACATCCATCCTCCCAGAGAAACACACGCACACATACACACACGCACACATACACACACACACGCACACGCACACACAGAGAGAGTTCCTTTTGGATTTACCGGTATTACTATGTTACATCAGGAGCATAAAACTTCAAGTAATATGTGTTTTTGAATTAGTATAAGCCTTCTCCAATTAATGCCTGTGATACCTTCTTCGATCAAAAGAGGAAACACTTTCATTGATCAACTTAACAACTCACGGCGGGTGGACTAATGGGCGTGCTGTTGGGAAACGTAGTAATTTCAAAGAAATTCCTACGATCACACAAGATCTAGGTGATGCATAGCAATGAGCGGGGAGATTGTGTCCACGTACCCTCGTAGACCGAAAACGGAAGCGTTAATAAAACGCGGTTGATGTAGTCAGACATCTTCGCGATCCAACCGATCAAGTACCGAACGCACGACACCTTCACGATCTGCACATGTTCAGCTCAGTGACGTCCATCGTACTCTTGATCCAGCTGAGGCCGAGGGAGAGTTCCGCCAGCACGACGGCGTGGTGACAATGTTGATGAAGTTACCGACGCAGGGGTTCGTCTAAGCACTACAATGATATGACCGAGGTGGAAATCTGTGGAGGGGGGCACCACACACGGCTAAGACAATTGTCAACTTGTGTGTCTATGGGGTGCCCCCTCCCCCGTATATAAAGGAGGGGGGGAGAGGGTCGGCCCTCTATGGCGCGCCCTACTCCCACTAGGAGTAGGTTTCCCCCTTTCCCTAGTAGGAGTAGGAGAAGAAGGAAGAGGGAGAGAGGGAGAAGGAGAGGGGGTCCGCCCCCCTACCCCAATTCGGATTGGGCTTGGGGGGCGCGCCCACCACCTGGCCGCCTCCTCCTCTCTTCCACTAAGGCCCAATAAGGCCCATTGACTCCCCGGGGGGTTCCGGTAACCTCTCGGTACTCTGGAAAATGCCCGAACTCATCCGGAACCCTTCCGGTGTCCAAACATAGCCTTCCAATATATCGATCTTCATGTACGTGATCATATCCGGGACTCCGAACTACCTTTGGTACATCAAAACACATAAGCTCATAATACCGATCGTCATCGAACGTTAAGCGTGCGGACCCTATGGGTTCGAGAACTATGTAGACATGACCGAGACTCATCTCCGGTCAATAACCAATAGCGGAACCTGGATGCTCATATTGGCTCCCACATATTCTACGACGATCTTTATCGGTCAAACGGCATAACAACATACGCTGTTCCCTTTGTCATCGGTATGTTACTTGCTCGAGATTCGATCGTCGGTATCTCAATACCTAGTTCAATCTCGTCACCGGCAAATCTCTTTACTCGTTCCGTAATGCATCATCCCGTAACTAACTCATTAGTCACATTGCTCGCAAGGCTTATAGTGATGTGCATTACCAAGAGGGCCCAGAGATACCTCTCCGATACACGGAGTGATAAATCCTAATCTCAATCTATGCCAACCCAACAAACACCTTCGAAGACACCTGTAGAGCATCTTTATAATCACCCAGTTACGTTGTGATGTTTGATAGCACACAAGGTGTTCCTACGGTATTCGGGAGTTGCATAATCTCATAGTCATAGGAACATGTATAAGTTATGAAGAAAGCAATAACAACAAATTAAACAACCATTGTGCTAAAACGGATGGGTCAAGTCAATCACATCATTCTCTAATGATGTGATCCCGTTCATCAAATGATAACTCATGTCTATGGCTAGGAAACTTAACCATCTTTGATTAACGAGCTAGTCAAGTAGAGGCATACTAGTGACACTCTGTCTGTCTATGTATTCACACATTTACTAAGTTTCCGGTTCATACAATTCTAGCATGAATAATAAACACTTATCATGATATAAGGAAATATGAATAACAACTTTATTGTTGCCTCTAGGGCATATTTCCTTCACGTGCTTCTCAATCCAAGGCCTGGATAACTCCAAGGAGTTTGTCGACAAGCTGTTCGGGACATGTTGAGGAACATAGAGCCGGAGGAATGCATTAACAAGGATCATCTTAGCGAGTTCTAGATGGAAATGACGGGCCACATCTCTACTCGTAGCTACGCATATTGTTGGACTAAGGTATGTTCAATTTAATATTCACATCACCTGGATTAAATCAATCTAACCTAATGATGCAAATTTTCCTTTAGGTGTGTCATCAACAAGTGGAACAGGAACGTTGATGGGATGCATGGAAGATGAGGTCAAGATGGTGGCTACGCTGATGATGTATCGATACATGCATCAATACTCGCACAAACATATTTTGATTAGTATCTTTTGCCACGCTTTAGTTTTGGTAAGAGATTTCGTTGCACGTAGCAATGCACGAGCATTGTCCTAGTTGATAAAACAATATTTGAGTAGTGATTTGATTTGGTAGGTAGTGATTTGTTTTGTTAGTAATGATATGGAGATAGTGATTTGATTTGGAAATAAAAATGCGCATCTGGCTATGTTGGTAAGTAGTGATTTGATTTGAATGAGTTAATGCATGATGTTATTTTAGGGAAGTGTTGATTTCATTGAATTAATGTACGCGTCAAATGGGCTGGCCAAAATTGGGTGTGGTTGAGTGAAAGGTCGCATGTAAGATGCTTATAGGCGTAATACCTGGCCATCTGCCGGGCTAAGACGGGCTTCGGGCCGGGCCTACCAAAGCCCGAGGCAGAAAACCTAGGCCCGAGCCTAGACCGGCCGATCGTCGGGCCTGGTTTTTGGGCCCAAGCCTGGCCCGAAAGTGATAAATCCCGTCGGGCCCCTTCAGTAAATCGCGAAAACGGCGGGCCCGACCTTCGGGCTCAAAATCTAGGCTCGGGCCCGGCCCGGGTGCAGCGTTGGGTCGGGCCGAGTCGGGCTTTTTTGGGCCAGGTAGGGTCGGGCCGTTCGGGCCGGGCTGCCCATGGCCAGGACTAGGTGTAAGGTTTACTGATGGGTTGGTGGGAGGTGAAGTGAGACTACCAACTCCCCCTTTTGGAGTCGAGATTAAGGCGCATCTTTTAGTGAAGAACTGGAACAAAGAAATAACACATAGTGAATACATGAACTCCTCAAATTACGGTCATCCCTCGAGAGTATCCCAATTGTTGTCACCTTGGGGTCTACCGATCAGAATAATAACAGGTGCATATAACTTTCAGATAGGATGAAGAACTCAAATATATTCATGGAAACATAAAAGGGTTCAGATCTGAAATCATGGCACTCGGACCCTAGTGGCAAGCATTAAGTATAGCAAAGTCGATTACATGATCAATCTCATCCATCTCCATATACCTCCAGCATGCCTACGATGAAATTACTCATTCCCGGTGGTGAGCATCATGATTAACTTTTTTCAGTTACTTGTTCAACATTTTTTGAAATACTTGATTAACATTTTTTTATACATGATCTATTTTTTTCATCATTTTCTTAATACATTGGTCAACATTTTCCTATACACATATAACATTTCCCGAATGCCTTATTAACATTTTTAAATACTTGTTCAACATTTTTTAAATGCTTGATTAACATTTTTATATACATGATCAAAATATTTCATCATTTTTTAATACATTGGTCGACATTTTTTCTATACACATATAACATGTCCCAAATGCTTGATTAATATTTTTAAATACTTGTTATTTTTTTAAATGGTTGATTAACATTTTTATATACATGATCAAAATATTTCATTATTTTTTAAATACATGATCAACAATTTTTTTCTATACACGCTCAACATTTTCCCGAATGCTTGATTAACATTTTTCAAATATTTGTTCAACATTTTTCAAATGTGTTTTGTAGAGTGTTTTATAGTATAAACAAAAGTACAAAAATAAAGCAAAAAACGAAAACAGAAAGAAAAAAAGAAAAAAAAGAGGGCCCATCCCGCTCGCCCCTTCATCCAGTTGGAAACTAGCCTTGCTAAAGGCGAGATATGGCGAAATCACTAATTGAGGAGTACCTAGTGCAAACTAGCCTTGCTAAAGGCGAGATATGGCGAAATCACTAGTTGAGGAGTACCTAGTGCAGACATCACTCCCACCCGAGGTTGTCAGAATCACGATTTTTTTGTACGATTCTACGACTTTACGATCCAAACTAACCCCTCTAATTTCTACGATTTTAGTTCACGAAATCAACGTTTTTACGATCCTGATAGTTAAGATCTACGATTTACGATACTACCATCGGAGCTCCGATCCGATTCAGAATCGCGATTCTGACAACCTTGCTCCCTCCTCCCAGGTTGCGACAAGTGGCGCGCTGCGTGTGCGCCACTTGACACAACCTGGGAGTTTTCCCTTTTTTCTTAGATTCGTTTATTCAAACGTTTTATCTCTTAAAGTGTCCAAATCTCGAACCATTTTCACCGTTAGATTCCTCGCGTCAAGATCTTCAAAACTAGATCCCATGTTGATAGGTTTCGACGAACTTTCTTTTCACGAAAAAACCAGACGAAAAAACCGAACTGGGAGCACGGGTTTTTCCCTTTTCGAAAGAGGCACGCCCATGCCTCACACGAAATCACAACCGTGACTCACGGAAGCAAAACCGTGCCTCTCGCGGAAGGAAAAAAGAAGAAGAGAAAACACATATTTTTTTTTCGTTTCCGAGGAGGCATGGCCGTGCCTCTCGCGAAAGAAAAAAAAACATAAACACGTTTTTTTCCGTTTCTGAGAGGCACGGCCGTGACTCTCGCAAAACCAAAACCGTGCCTCTCGCGGAAGCAAAACCGTGACTCTCGCGAAAGGAAAAAAATGAAAACGCGTTTTGGTCCAAAAGTTATGAAAGACCAGTGGAAAAACCGAAACTTCAAAAAAAATCATTTAAAAAGCTGAAGACGCGTGTGAAAAAAAATCTGGAGGAAGCGCCCAGAGCGTGACACGTGGCGAGCGGCTGAGAGCTTGATTAACATTTTTAAATACTTGTTCAACATTTTCTTAAATGTTTGATTAACATTTTTATATACATGATCAAAATATTTCATCATCTTTTTAATACATGATCAACCATTTTTTCTTCACATATTTAATATCTCTACTATTAAAAAAGGATCTAACGTCGTGATGGTTCAACCTGGATCGATGGTTCTACCTCCCCTTCGCTACCTCCACCTCGTTCGCTTCCCCCGCTTCGTACGACAACTTTCCCGCCAGGGCCACACGCCCGCACGATACCCTTCTTCGCACACACGCGGTGAAAAAAAAAATCTGAAAATAGCCGCGACCCACTCACCCACGATGCACGTCTGAAGTCTGAACTCCCTCCAACCCCCGCCTCCTTTGCATCTACCCTTCCGAAGGGCACTGCCTCCCTTGTCGCCGTCGCCTCGACCTCCTGGCTCTCGTGCTCTTAGGGGCGGCCGCAGGTCGTTTCCTTTCCTTCTCTGTTGGTTTTCCCAACCTCTCAACCCTAGAGTCGCCTCGTCGCGCGCCATGCTCCAGCACAACGCTGGTTGCCAACTCTTCGTCGTACGAGGCTGTCCTGCCTCGCTGCCGCCAGCCGACCTCCTCGCGGCCTAGCCAGCACCTCCTCCCGTGCGGCGCCCCACTCTTCTTACCACCGCCCCCATCGATGAGTCCTCGATCTCCTCTTCTGAACGTTGTCTTGCTCCGCCGGCACCTGCAGCCAGTCCCGTCGTGGGTGGCAGTACTTTCGCCGAGGTCCTGACTCATCTCACGTCACCGGCGGCCTTCCCTTCTCCGTTGCAGTTTGAACAGGTTACCCTTTTCTTGTCAGTTGGGTAAGGATTTTCTTGTACGTAGTGTGTTTGCATGTGATGATCAATAAGTCCAAAAGATGTTCGGAGTATTTCAATTCTAGACATTTGTGGAAGAAATTCTGCACCTTGTCGGTCTAACTACAAATCAGTCTAAACACTAGGATTAGCACTTTCCTCAAGAAATATCCCAACGTTTTTCAGTCTTATGTGCACCAGTTTAAAAGGGATCATTGCTGTAGAATCACCCGAAATATGGCTCGCTGATTATGTTGCAGAAGGTGTTCTCATCAGAGAAAAGGAGGTTGCTGTAGTTCAGCGGCTCAAGGAGACTTGGTATCCATGATTGGAACTCTGAATATGCATGCAGTATGGTCATGTAAAGTACATGTGGATTAACAAGTTATCCCTGCATAGGACGAAAAAGATGGTGACCAGCAACGGTGCGAGGCGACGATGGAAGTGCATCGGTGATTCTAGCGATGCTCGGTCCAAGATGAGGGTGAGGTGCCGCGATCGGCTAACTGGCCAAGGTGTATATCTCTTTAGTCTTGTAATGATTTGTACTTTATATATATCCATTTTAACTCCACAAACCCAAGGGTGTTGTCCATCAGTACCCCTCGTATGTTTCACGGGAATGTTGGAATGGGATAACACAACTAAGTGAGAAACATAGAAAGCAAGCTGAAAGCTTTAAATCATCATAGATTTTGTGACACTAGAAAGTTCTTTATACACATTATTGCTAATTAGCTTGAAATTTCAAAGAGGAATATTTTTATTTAATATGTAGTGCAATTGTCGTCGGATGTGCATGAGCCCCCACCCACCTGATTTTGCATTGCAACACACAAGAAAAAAATTCAAGACCCGAAGGTCTTCCTTCCACACCAAGGTTTCCTCCGAATCAAGTCAATCAATGTCACCACCGTTTTCCCTCCGAAGGACGGGCACCGCCTCGCCTTTACAGCAACCAGGCAAAACTAACGAGGAGTAGCGACGCATCGACGGTTGCTTGCAGTGAGACAAGTTTCACATATTGGTCTTTTATCTACTGACCTATTAATTGTTAGACAAATTTGCTAGATATAGCTATGAGAGGACTTGGGGATAGATCAAGGACTGAACGACATGTCTATCTATGAGATTTGTCTGAACGTTCAAGGTCATCAAGTCTTGGTGATCGGCCATCAAGGTATATCTATGAGAGGATTTGGGGATGGATCAAGATCTGAACGTTGAGATTTGTCTGAACGTTCAAGGTCATCAGGTCTTGGTGATCGGCCATCAAGGTCTATCTATGAGAGGATTTGGGGATGGATCAGGTTCTGAACGTGATGCTAGATGTAGCTATGAGAGGACTTGGGGATGGATCAAACTCTGGCCGTAATGCATACATGTCTATCTATATGCGATGGATCAAAGGTCTGAACGCCTTGGTAATCTTGTTCAGCATCAAATGCCTCCTGACTCTGTGACAGTGGCTCTGCTCTGGATTTGGGACGACAACATTGCCATTGGGAAAATGGATGAAGTGGGCCGAGGAGGCAGACATGGAGGACTTTGTGGAGAGAGTTGTTGAATGGGGATCCGGCCATCTCTGCCGCTGCAGCTGAAGTGTTAGTACGCAGAGATCAGGTGGAAGGTGGTCATTGTCGAGACCCACTTGAGCCTCATGCAAGAGGACCTCTCCCAACTCCAAATAAGTAACAAATGTACATACTTACATAAACAAGCTGTCGGAGAAGTTCTCTGCTCTTTATCTCAAAGTGACGGAGGTGGTTGCACTGTTCGCCATGCATGAAGCATAATCACTCCTCCAACGGGTGAACTAATTAATTTACATTGTCTTTTCTTTGTAGTTTCTTAATGAAAAGTTCTTGGTTAAAAGGGAGGATATGAACGGAGGGTAGGTGAAGTAGAAGTATAGGGCAGTCAGTTGTCATTATTTCTTCCAGTTAGGATTTCTTTTCAGGTAATATATGAGACTAATATCTTATGTTAAAAATCCTACTTCTGAAGATTTCATAAAAATGATCCTGACTTGATGACAGGACATGGTGCGATGTGGAAGCTTGTTGTATAATTTATTTACCTTGCTTTGCGGATTTATATATTGTCAACTTTTTAATTCAAATATATAATCTTTATTGTAAATGAGAAATAAGATTGCTTTTCTTCAACTTAATACAAGTGTCTACTTCCTAATACAGCCTAGACGGAGACTTTAATTTGTTATCTTCATGTGGACCATCACATATAGAAGAAATTGCAGTATTGTCATATCAAATAATTATTCACTCAGTGGTTAATGAAATTGCTGAAGCGTATGATAGATCTGCGATGTGAAATATGCATTGTAGCCCGTAGCAACGCACGGGCGTTCTACTAGTTTTTTCCGGATGCTTGATTAACATTTTCCAAATACTTGTTCAACATTTTCCAAATGTATTTTGTAGAGTGTTTTTTAATATTATATATATATATGTATATGTATATTAGTAATAGTTTTTTTATGTATAAGAAAAGTACAAAAATAAAGAAAAAACGAAAACAGAAAACAGAAAGAAAAAGAGGGCCCATTCTAAAAGAAGTGATCAAAACTCTCCTCCAGTGGGGATCCTGGCCCGATTTTGGAGGCCCGGCCAACAGAAAAACTCAGACTCCGCGTCTCAGACTCCCGGCGGATCTAGTTGGGCCGGCAAAGGATTCGCTGGCCGCCGGCAAGGAGTGCCTGTGCCTGCTGAAGCGGTCTTCGGTGGAGAAGCGCGCGCTGAAGCCGGGCACCACCAAAAAAAGGAAGGCGACGGCGACCGGTTCTTCCGCGGTACTGGAAGCTGCTTATGCGAAGTCGGTTCCAGGGAAAAAAATGACGCGGCTGCCACAGGCGGACGTCGCTCGGATCCTTGCCCGTGTGATCGATGATGACCGTGATGCCCCGTCTGACTTCAAGGCCCTGAAGCTCCAGAACCCTGACTTGATTCCTTCGCCAGAAGAGGAGATGGATGAGGAAATGGTGGCTTATTATGCTGGTGTGCGTGCCTACTATAAAATTGGTGAGGACTATTCCAAATTTCAGGCCTGGGTACGCAGTGAGTACGCCAAGAATGGATACGTCGAGGTTGATGATGACTTTCTTGCTAAGAGGGCCCGAGTCCGAGCAGATAGCGACAGAGCACGGGAGGATATGCTCAAAACAATCGACTTCTCTGACGATGACGAAGATCTGAAGAGACTGCTTACAAATAGATGGTATTGAATCCATATGATTTGTAATGAGCAATCTTAAGTTTAGCCATGTGTTTTGACATTGTTACTGTGATCCATGTCAAACTGTGCTAAGCTAAGCACTGGTGAATGCTTTGTATAATTATTTGCTATGTTATACTATCAATCAGTTTGTCGTGAGGATGGGCTTTTGTAATTACATTGCAGAACTGTGTCTTCTCCTGCAGCTGCCAAGATTTAGTATTTCGTTACATTGCAGAATTGTGTCTTCTCCTGCAGCTGCCACGCCAAAATCTGATGTAATGTGCTTCCTCTGATACAACTGCCTAAAATAGCCGGCCCTACTCGCTCACTAGTGTTATGCCCTTGCAACCTTTACATTAATTGGTTTTGCCTTTTGTTATTCTTCATTCATTCATCGTCTCTTTGGGTGCTTTCAAGGACTTGATCTGTCCTCTAGCTAGGTTTGGGGGATGCAGAGTTGCAGATTCTTCTCTATTGTTTCTTAGACTTCTGGGTAGTGTAAATTGCAAAGTCCCAGTTCCATTGTTAAAACAAAACATTTTCACCTGCCTAAGCTAGAGATTTAGATAAGAGAAACCGTTTTGATAAGTCAATCATACATGGAGATTTGTACAATTTCTTCTGAGACTTGCTTAAGTCTCAATAGACCTAGCCCTAAGAGAAATACTATAGATGGAGACTGGGAATCCTTATGCATTCAGATCGCATCCAATTAGGAAACACCAAAGCCAACGAAATAACAATTGAATGGACTTCAACAAAAAAATGCATATCAACACTATTCTAGTTCTATCATCAAGAGACACAAAAGCAAACAAGAAAAGGAAATGTGTCACACCAGTAACACCAGTATGAGCTTTCTACAAGCAACTTGTGCTGCCGGGCCAATATCCCAAACTAACTTTTAATGTCCAATGATCCTAGCCACGGAGCCGCAAAAGATCCAAAACAAGTTCTGGTTTGCAACTCCCTTCTAACAATCAACATGTGCGACTAGTTGGAGGTCATGGCTTCTTGGTACTCGTCGGGGAAGCAAGGAGGTATCACGGCGGACTTGAGCACATACAGGGAGCCGCTTCTTGAGAATAGCCCGCATTGGTTCTGCAACCTCCCTGTCCCCGTAGGCGTTGTTTGGATAGGATAAATGTACAAAATCAGATCTCTATAAACTAGGAAATCTGTTTAACCGTATAAAATCTTGTTTGGCTACTCCACCTAATCCATGGATTTAGGAAACTTAGTTTCCAGAAACCCAGGATTCTGGGTTTGCAGAAAAACGACTATTAGTCGTTTTTGCAAAAGCGCGTTTCTCAAATACTGGTCGTAACTACTACTTTCCTCCTCATCTCTCGTTCCTCAACAATTCGCTGGTTCTAGTTTTGCTTCAGGAAGAGTACAAGTCCTTCGGTCGATCAAACATTTACCTCCTCGATTAGCAACCGCGAGATTTTTAATTTTTTTTTTGATAAAAGAGAGCTCGCCTCTCCGATTTCATATAAAGAAATCAACCGTTCACAGACTCCAGACAAACCAAACCGAAACCTCCAACAAACTGGCGATGATATGTTGGAGAGGAAGCCATCCCTTCCGTCTCCCCCATATCATCATCTTGCCAGAATATTTGGTAGATCCCTAACGAAGATCACGCTAAGGAAACCAAAAGCAAACTAGACTCCAGGAAACATCGCTAGCTATTACATCATTCAAAGCCACACACAGGGGCAAATTGCATAGTTACAGCCTTTTGATTAGGATAGGAAGACGAGAGAAGGCAGGAAGGCTAGTAGCAAGCGCAGAGAAGATCAGGCATCGGCGTAGTCGATCTAGGGACCACCAAGTCTTGGAACTCCAGTTGCCCAGCCGCGCGTCGCCTTGAAGATCTCCATGGCCACCCGCTCAACCTGATTTACGCCCCCCTTCATGAGATATATTTTTTCTTGGCTTTTCTGCAACACACACCACTCATGTAAGTTTTTAATAATCAAGTTAACAGGAACACAGGGATCAGTAACCCTATGATTATCAAAGACTAATCTATTCCTTAATTTCCACATTGTCCACAACATTGCCGAAATACCCACAATCATGAGGTTCCTATTATCTTTACCAAATTTGTTTAGCCATTGCCCAAAGATGTCATTGATTTTTCCAGGGATATCATGAATATTAAAAGAGCATTTTAAAACCATCCACAGCATCTTAGCAACAGAACAGTGGACAAAAAGGTGCTCAATATCTTCTTCTCTCCCACAAAAGGAGCATTTTGTGTCTCCCTTCCACCCCCTCCTTTTAAGATTCTGCTTGGTCAGAACGCTTCCCCTAAGCAGCAACCAAATTTAAAACTTAACTCTAGGGGGCATTTTCACTTTCCATAAAAATTTATATGGATATTTCATTTCATTCTGGATCAAATGTCTATAACAGGTTTTCACACTATAATTTCCATCCCCAGTAAGAGTCCACCTAATCTTATCAGAGGACTCATCAAGCACCACACTTTCGCACGCCTCTTTGATATGTTCCCATAACAGCGATCTCCTAAAGCCTATATTATCTAGTCCTTTTTCCAGAACCCAGGCCACTGACTTCTCCTTGTCAAAGCATATATTGTATATACGTGGGTAACTATCTTTCAAGGCTTTTGGGCCAATCCACCAATCTTCCCAGAACCGGGTATTCTCTCCATTCCCCACAACAAATTTGCACAAGGAAAAGAAGAAATCCTTGTGTTTCAACATCTCTCCCCAGAATTGCGAGTCCCCTTTTCTCTTTTTCACACTAGTGACACAATTATTTTTAACATATTTTCCCCTCAGGTGATAGACTGAGCTCCATCGCCGGCATGGTCGCCGCCGCGTGGCTGGCCGCGATGGACGGCAGGGTGGACGGCGGCCAGCACTCCCACGAGG
>NW_024118588.1:0-10000 GCF_003073215.2 Triticum urartu
GGCTGAACTCCAGCAGGCTGTGCGCGCCCCTGCCGCTCCGGGATGGTCCGCGCAGAGGAGACCAAGGACGTGCTTGACGCCGGCCGCACGCCTGAGTCGTCGGATGTGCTCGTAGCACTAGCGCTGCAGGGTGGCGACGCGGTCGAGGCAGCGGCGGCTGGTTGCGGCTGTCGCCTGGGAGGCCGGCGCCGACGCCTCCGGCCGTCTCTTGCTCCTCCTTTTGTCCCGGAATAGGCAGCCCATTTCTTGGATGAAGCTGGCAGAAACTCTGCTCGATTGTAGTGGTTGTAGCCTAGTCTGAATCACAAAAGAGCAGAGTTTGGTGATTTTGGGGACAAAATTTGGAGGCTGGAAGAGGATGCTGCTAGCAATTCAAATGAGCATGATGCTGCTGTGTTGACAAAGAAATTGGAGATGAAGAATTCAGTAATTTCTGAAATTGTTGCTCGGTGTGAGAGGAAAGATGAGATTCAGATGTACGAATGTGTTGTTTTTCCTGTCATCATCTTTTCGGCTGCTTTAGTTGCAGGCCTAGTGTTATCCTAGTTTTAGGAGAATGATGTAACTAATGTACTGTATTATAGTGAGGAAGATAGCAAGGATTGCAATGTAATGGATGTCAGTCATTTTTATTTTGAATCGAGAAATTACGCCGATAATGAGCTCTGAAGATGTGAACTTTGTTCAACTGGAAGAGGAGCTCAAAATTCATAGTGCTCTTTTGACAGTAACACAAATAGTACAGTAGCAGAAATTCATAGTGCTCTTTTGACAGTACCACAAATAGTACAGTAGCAGAAATTCATAGTGCTCTTTTGACAGTACCACAAATAGTACAGTAGCAGAAATTCATAGTGCTCTTTTGACAGTACCACAAATAGTACAGTAGCAGAAATTCATAGTGCTCTTTTGACAGTAGCACAAGTAACTGTGCATCTTCCAAATTTAAACAGAAAGCACACATAAACAGCAGCAAAAATGAGCAGATGAAATGAACAATTTAACAGTAGCATCTTGCAATATTTAAGATTACCACAAAAGAGCAGAGTACCACAAACAGATAGCACCAGTAGTTCACACATAACCAGTACACAACCACATGACCACACATAACCAGTGATTCACACAGTACTAAATAGAAACTAGTACATCCAACCAAAAGGCAACTTAAGTATAGTTAAAGCAGACAACTCCATCCACCATGAATAAAACAGCAAGATAGTTTCAGTAATTCCCACTGGCTGTAAAAAAGTCCATCCACCCAGTTCCTGAGCTGCCCCCTCTCTCAGTTCCTTCTCCACTTCCTCTCACTCTGCCTGCAGTTGTGCTTCCTCCAGGATCAACATTGTTTGTTGTTGCTGAACTTCTAGGTGGTCTAAATCTTGATCTTGTAGCTTGAGAGGGTGCAGCTTGAGAGCTTGTTGTAGATGAAGCTTTAGCTGCTGCAGCCCTGCTTGTGGATGCATCAGTCTGTGCTTGCTGCAAGTAAAATAAAGAGTCAATCAATAATTGAACTTTTTGTAACATAGCAACATATGACTTTGTTTTTTTTGTAACAGAGCAAGATACTACAGCAATATAATAAATTACCTCCGTGGCCCTCACTTTTCTCCCTCTCTTCCCAATATATGACTTTGTTTTCTTGGTGTTATCTCCATTCTTCTTACAAGAAGTTTTATTGTGCCCTTGTCCACCACAAGATCCACAAGTGATCTGTATGCCATGCTTGCTCAGTTTCTTGCCCTTTGGTGCTTCCCCCTCTTCTCTCCTCCTATCATTATTTTTTTTCCTTGCTCCTGGCATGGCAATGTAGCCAGGTGCTACTGGCCTAGGGTTTTGAGACACAGGCCAGCTTTCTTCTCCTTCAACTGGTTGCAGGCAATGCTCATAAATTTTCTTGAAAGTGTCAATGCGGTAGCACTTGTCAACATAATCCTCCACTTTTCTTCCACTCTTATAGATAGCAGCAATTGCATGACAACACGGAAGGGCTACAAGCTGAAAATAACCACATGAACAAGTCCTTTTGTCAAGGTTAACTGTGTACCTCTTGCCTCTGCTATTCAAATGCTTCACCTCAAAACCATCTTTGCCATTCCAGAGCACTTCCAAGAATTGAGTTCTCTTGATGTCGGCCTTAATCTTCTTGAAAATGTTTGGGCAAATTATGCCATTCCACTTCTCACTCTTGGTTTTCTGTTCTTGAATTCTAACCATCATTTTTTTCCTAATCTTCTCTTGCTGTGAAATAATGGGATAGAACCTAGCTTCTATGATGGCATTGTTAAATGATTCACAAAGGTTGTTGTCAACTGACTCACATTTTGCACCTACAGGAAAGAAAGCCCTAGCCCAATGCTTTGGGTCTGTCTTCATGATATCTTTTGCACCTTCTGGGGTTAGCTGAGCAAGCTTGGCCTTGTTGTAGTTAAAATCTTCCCTGTTTCCAGACTTAGCAATTGCCCAAAACCTTTTCTGCAATTGATGATCTTTGTGCTTCTTTCTCCAATTGGCATAAATGTGTCTAGCACACATTCTATGCTCTGCCCTTGGCAGATAGTCCCTCATGCTGTTAATCAGGCCCTGTAATAGAGATCAAGGTTTGCAATAAGAAAAATAACATGGGTACTTGTCGCTCCTACAACATGAGTACTTGTCGCTCCGTCGACTCGACTGAACCTTTGTGACACCTAAATAAAGGAAGCAAATAAAATTTACCTTTTGCTTGTCAGAAATGAAGACCCATCCAGTTCCTTGGTCATTAATGTCCAAGTCTTTGATTAAGAGCCCAATGAACCAGGCCCAGCTCTCATTTGTTTCCTTCTCCACAACAGCCCAAGCTACTGGATACATTTGGTTGTTTGCATCCCTAGCTATTGCAGCCAGCAGCTCACCTTGGCAAGCCCCCTTAAAGAAACAACCATCCAGCCCAATCACTCTCCTACATCCAGCTTTAAAACCTTGCTTCATTGCATTGAAACATACATAGAATTGTTGAAATATGTTCACCTCCTTTTCTTTTGGATCCAAGCAAACAGCCACGGTACTACCAGGGTTACTCCTAAGCAGTTCCAACTGATAATCAAAGACCTTGCTGTACTCACTTTTCATTCCACTCATCAGATTATCAAGTACAAGTTTTTTTGCTGCCTTGCACTTTGAAATGGACACATCAGCAAACATGTCTTGCATCACTGTGGATTTCATACTATCAATCTTCCACAAAGGATTTGCTAAGATGAAGTGCTCATACCTTTTGGCAATAACTTTAGCAGTGACTAGTTTGTTCTCTCTGTTTTGGGCACATTTGTGTTCATCTTCAAATGTTATGATCTGAAACCTAGAACACCTGCTGGTCTTTGCTGCATACAACAACCAGGGACACCCAGGCCAATCACATTTGGCTCTCACTCTGTCCTCCTCTGACTTTTTAAATGAGATGCTCCTTTTGGTAGCAAGGCCATATCTCTTTATAGCTCTGGTTAACTGCTTCTTGCTCTTAAATACCATTCCCAGACTAAAATGAGGAATTTCAGAGTCCGGATTAAACCTCACAAACCGGCTCTTCCTCCTAACCATGTTGCCATCTTCATCCTCATCATAGGAGTAGTCTTCATCTGATGACTCATACTCCATGACCTCGACAACTTCCTCCACATTTGCCACCAAATCAATGGGCACTGCCCCTGTTGCATCTGTATCAGCCCACATCTTGGAATCTTTCATTTTTTTTCTTAAATTTTCTTGCATGTTTTCTCAACTCTACAACCTCTGATTCTTCCCCACTGTCATCAGTATGTGGCACATACTCACAGTCCTCTGAGTCATCCGAATCCGAAGCATTTTGTGCCACTTCTGAAGCATTTGGTGCCACCTCTGCTAGTGAACAAGATATGTCTTGTGTTGCTTGACATGGTTGACTTGGATTAACAACTTGAGAACTCTGACTAAGATAATCAACTCTCACATTTTGCTTTAGTGGACTACTTATCACTTGAGTGATCACACCACCTACATCAGGAACAAGGACATGCTCAAGAACTTCTCCTGCAACATCACTCTCTTCAATGACATTGAGATTATCATTAACTGCTGCAACATTATGATTAATTGCAGTAATCTCATCTGCTGTGATAACTACATCAGGTTCTTCTTCACTGCCCATGTTCATCAGTTCATCAAGCTCATCTTCAAAATCTGACCCACTATCCGTTTCTTCCTTCTCATCTTGTTCACCATTATACTCCACATATATGTGAGCAACTCCTTCATCTGTAATATAGTCGGACATCTTCATACAGCCAGCATCATCATGTAAAAAGAGCAATCCATTTGACAAATCTTTGCCAGGCAATAAGAAATAATACTTCATGCTCTCCTTCACTGCCATATGATCTCTTAAAAACCCTTTCACCTCCTGTAAAGACAGCTTGTCACGCTCGATCTCTGACATTCCAGAATCTCCCCCAACATAATCAAGACTTGGACCAATCCTGATGAACTGCCCCCCAAAGTGGAATTTGACATTCAAGATCTCTGTTGGGTCCATGATTTGAACGACAAAGCCCTACATTACAATCAAAGTAATTGATGCATCAGTGATAACCAAAACCCCAACTTGACCTCACTGTAGAACCCTAAACCTAGCGCCCAGAGAGGGGAAAACACACGAAATGCTCAGAATGGAAGCGCATCGCGTACCTGATTCCGCTCTGCCGCAATGCTCGTCGGAGATCGGCACGATCATTCGGCGTTCGCCATGGCCGCCGCGAGAAGTCGATGCGTCAAGCCGCGGGGAAGGGAAGGGAAATGAGGGGCTGAACAGAGCGAGGAGAGGCGACCTGGTCCGCCTCGAGCAGTTTTGTCCAGCACTGCAGAATTTGGGACCACACAAGTGGCTGATTCAGCCATCCTCGTGCCACGTCGGCAATCCCTGTTTGGGAACGAGCTTAAGGTCTCTGACGACTGGGATTTGACAGTTGAGGGTGTGGATTTCAGGGATCAGAAGGTTGAGGTTTGATTCGGACAGGTCGTACGAATACAGGGTTTGTTTCAGACTTCACTCCTGTTTGTGCGATGTTTCCTCTTCCGCCTCAGAGACGCAACCCAGGATGACCCTCCTCCCGAACCAGTTCCCCTTCCACACCTCTGCTCGACAAGCACCCCCTTCGTCTACAGCAGAAGGTGGTACACGAACGTTGTGATGGCCACTAGCCACGCCGGGAAGAAGAAGAATATCCTGGCCCTCATGTGGCACAGACTATTCAAAGCGTTCAATGGCCTATTCGCATCGTACTTCTTAACAAAAGTATATGAAGTGTAACAAATCATAAAAACATGTATATAAGTTAATTTGGGAACATATTGCACATAAATATTTATAGTAGTTAATCTAGAACAATTTTACCTATGTAAGTTATGATCGAAAGGGACTATTGAATTTTTTTGGTAAACACGTCACATGTTTATGTTTACTGAATATCTCTTGATATTGTCTTGGAGATTAAGGTAACTCAACCACATGTACAAAAAACATAACTAATCCAGATTGAAACTAATTTTTCAGCAATATATATGCACATGCTCCTAAGGGATCGTAGATATGCTTCATCAAACTTTAATCCGGATTGGAGACATCTCTTGTGGCTTCGTTGTGGTGCCAACCAGTTCATTTCAGAATTCAGACAGAAGATGTCTGCTCCACATCGACAGGTATGTACAGCGGTACATGACTTGAGGATGGCATAATTTTCGATCTGCATGTTAGGAACAGTATGATACTCGGATGTTTCAGTGACACCACGGCCAAACCGCGCCGCTGCACCACTGGTGCACAGGCACGGACCCTGCGCGAAGTCGCAGTCCACATCGGTCTCTGAGACCGACGTCGCGAAGAATTTCAAAAATGTTAGACATACAGGGTCTTACATGCCTTTACACGCTCCTTCCTAACCAACTAAACATGCCCCCCCCCCCTGATTTTCAGGTGGGTGGGGCCTCTCCCTCCCCTTAGTCCAATCACAAATTGCCAGCTCAATCTCACCTTGTAAAACTCTGTAAATCTCCGTCGACGTAGCATTGCTGCACAAATTGGTGGTTCCTTGTGCCCTACCTCAGATGTGGTACTAAGTTGTTACCCTGACCCCAAGTATGATGGTTTTGGGTAAATAACTCACATCCTGTCCACCAGCTTGATGGGCACCCCCCTCGCCTCCGGTAGCAGTAGGTTGACAAAAACCGTCATGGCGGCTAACCACGCCATGAAGAAGAAAATATCTTGGCGCTCATGTGTCACAACATGGCTAGGAAAGTTAGTGCAATGAACACCATGAACACGAAGCTCGTCGCCACCGTCACGACCTGCGCTGCCAGATTGAAACTAACTTTTTATATAGATGCACATGGCTCGTAAGGGATCATAGACATCCTTCATCAAACTGTAATCAGTCTTTGTATAATAGTGTGAGTTTCAGAATGGCTTCTTTGCCATGGTCTGCTAGCAGCATTTCGGTGAAGGTTGCTCATATTTATATATGCCATGAGTGCTACAAACGTCGAGAACTACACCACCTACAGTTGAAATAAATGATCACAACAGTTAGTATTTGGTGGTTAATGAAGCAATGATGATGCCTGGGCCACACACAATATTGAACACTTGCTGGCCTCCCATATATAACTACCTTATTCCTCATGTAGTAGGATTACGTTTAGATGCTATGAGAGAATAGCACAATACAAGGGGGGAGTAACAATGAACAGTTGAATAAGGGGCACATATGGTCATATAGCACGGTCTAGCGGGAATGGGATGTATTGAAAATTTATGTCGGGGACCAACATGGAAATATTGTCCACACATGAACCATGGCACAAAAATATTTCAAGTCTTAAATATTGTAGCAATATCAAACACATACCAGAATGTTTTTACATTAAAAAAAGCTACATTTCTACTCACTGGTTTGAATGATCTACAACCCCATCCCAGCCAATCGAACAAATCAATAATCTCATAAACATTGAACCTCGCAACTATTTCCTTCCCAATGTATACCACCATGTAATATCGAACAAAACCGTCACCCATTTTATTTTAAAGGCGCGTCTTGATAAGTTTGATTACTAAAAAAAGGCTCCATATTTGCAATTGAGACCGGAAGAGAGATGACCAATTGCAATAATCTATCGACCATTGAATGTGCGGAAGTTTTACCTGTTATGTCGAGTAGGTTGCTTTGTGGCATGTATCTCCATGATTGGATTTGCATCTTCAACAGTAGGTTGCTCGGTGGTGTCTTCCTCTTTATGATCTATGCAATTCTAGTATGAACAGATACATAATCTGTTAACTGGTCTGGTAACCAACAAAATGCACTAACTACTAACAATTGATTGATTGGTTTGTGTGATAAAAAATGATGCTGAAATATTATGAATCTATAAACAATAATACCTCTACCTCAGATCAAGTTAGAGGAATTGGGTGTGCGGTGCCGCCCGGCTGATCATTGTCCCATAGAATTGTACTGGATTGATGAGCGACAGCCCAACAGCTTTGCTAAACATGGAACGTCGACGGCGCGGACGCCCAGCGGCGATGATGTTCAAGTGCTCGATGCAGCGCTAACCCTAGCCGCCTAGCGCGTTCGTGCGCAGCGTCGGCGTGGAATATGTGTAGTCTAGGAAGTCGCCACAAGCCCACAATGCATTAGTTAGTGCAGCCGATGGATGGTGTGTATTGGGTAGGTACGTGCAGCCTGGCCGTTTTTCCGTTGTTGGGCTTTGACACTTAGAGCTTAGCCCATATCCTTGCTAATGACTGGAGTAATTAAACCTAATAACTAGTACTAGTCCCCGTAGAAACTTGTTGGGGTGCCTCCGCCTCTGCTGGCGGCCCCCCCTGTCTCCGGCGGGCCCCCCCCCCCCCCAGCTGGGTTGCCTCCGCCTCTGCTGGCGGCCCCCCTTGTCTCCGGCGGTCCTCCCTCCCCTCGAGCCATGGTGACAGCTCTCGTGTGGTGGCAGCGATGCTTATTTGGTGTGGCAGATGTGGGGCTCCTCGTGATGGATCATTGCTGACGCTGTTCCGGCCCCAGTGGTTTCGAAACCCTAAATTAAAATCACACCCTAAACCTAAACAAGTCGTATTTTCCCTTGCTCCTCTATTGTGTGTGCTGTGGGGGCAGTGCGCACGGAGTCTGCAATAGGTAACTCCGTGTATTCTTTATGGGATGTGTTTAGGAGACATCTAGATGTGACATAACTATGTCATATCTAAGTCTTTTTCATCATATATATTTCTATCTCAACACTTGTTTTCTTTCTTTGTTTGTTTTGTGTTTTGAGGTTTTCCGTCTGATCGACCAACGGCCCACGTACATAGAAGAGCAATGTGCTACCACCACAGAATTTGCACACGTGCATCATCTGCTCCGCCCAGTCACTAACAAACTTAAGAGAGCTGCCATTATCACTGATTTAATTTAGCTTAGTACCACTGTGGCGTCATAGCAATGTCAGCACACATACGTGCTTCCAAAATTACAACAGACGCACACCCCAAGTGAGTCTATGATCGACATGTAATTGGGGAATCTTCACAAACACACATATTCTTAGTTGTGAGTCGATGATCGACATGTAACTGGGACACTCGATAAACACACACACATCCTTAGTTGCGAGTTGATAGTCAACATGCAACTAGGGACCCTCGATAAACACACACACACACACCTGTAGTTGCGAGTCGATGGTCGGGTTGCAAACTGGAGGCCACGACAAAAAACACACTTCCCTAGTTGCGAGTCGATGGTTGACATGTAACTAGGGACCCTCGACAAACACACACACTACCCTAGTTACGAGTCGATGGTAGGCATGCAACTAGGGATCCTATAACAAACACACACACCCTAGTAGCGAGTCGATGGTCGGGTTGCAACTAGGGCCACGACAAACACACACCCCTAGTTGTGAGTCGATGGTCGGCATGCAACTAGGGACCCTCGACAAACACACACACACGCCCACACCCCTAGTTGCGAGTCGATGGTCGGCATGCAACTAGGACCCTTGACAAACAAACACACGCACACACACACACACATAGTTGCGAGCCGATGGTCGGCATGCAACTGAGGCCCTCGACAAACACACACACACACACACACACCTGGTTGTTAGTCGATGATTGACATGGAACTGGGGACCCTCGACAAACACACACACACACACACACACCCTAGTTGCGAGTCGATGGTTGACATGCAACTGGGGACTCTCGACAAATACACATACACCCCCTAATTGCGAGTCAATGGTTGACATGCAAATGGGGACCCTTGACAAACACACACACCCGTTGTTGCGAGTTGATGGTCGACATGTAACTGGGGACCCTCGACAAACACACACACCCCTAGTTGCGAGTCGATGGTTGACATGCAACTGGGGACTCTCGACAAACACACATACACCCCCTAGTTGCGAGTCAATGGTTGACATGCAAATGGGGACCCTTGACAAACACACACACCCGTTGTTGCAAGTTGATGGTCGACATGCAACTGGGGACCCTCGGCAAACACACACCCCTAGTTGCGAGTCGATGCATGGTTGACATGCAATTGAGGACCCTCGAAACACACACACACATAGTTGTGAGCCGATGGTTGACATGCAACTAGGGACCCTCGACAAACACACACACACATCCCTAGTTGCGAGTCGATGGTCAGCTTGCAACTGGGGACCCTTGACATGCAATTGGGGACCCTCGAAACACACACACACACACACATAGTTGCGAGTCGATGGTTGACATGCAACTGGGGACCCTCGACAAACACACACACACCCCTAGTTGTGATTCGATGGTCGGGTTGCAATTGGGGACCCTTCACACACACACACACATAGTTGCGAGTGGATGATCGACATGCAACTGTGGGGCACGGCAAAACACATACAACCGTAGTTGCGAGTCGATGGTCGTCAT
>NW_024118589.1:0-14346 GCF_003073215.2 Triticum urartu
CCCGCATGTCGCCACGCCGCCGCCATGGTATCCCAGCCGCCCCTCCCAACCGCCGCCTCCTTCCTCCAGCTGCAGCCCACCATCTCCAGCACGCGTCTCCCCCTACTGGATCGGGTCCCTGAGCCTCTCCTCGCTGGAGATCCTCAATCCGCTCAGCAAAAAACGACGACCGCGCGTGCACGACAGCGTCGAGCAGAAGGTCCCCTTCCCCACCAGCACGCAGCCCGTCGCCACATGCTTCCCCCCATGCCTCCCTCGCGGCAGCCCTCCACCCATCAGCGTCGGTAACCATGTCTGCTCCTCGCCACCACTCTCTGAACCTCTCTGCTCTCTCCCAACCACGAGCAGTTACTGGCACGAGGTCCATTCAAACACTCAGCTTAGTGCACGTCACCCCGCGGGGCAGTCCCTGGCGCCGGGAGAACGTCAGCCTACTCTGAGCGTTTCTATGTGGATGCATTTTTTTACTCTTTGATATACTCTGCAGTTTCTTTGTTTGTCAATGTGTGGTTCAATTCTTCAATGACCTCTCTCTTGCGGTTCACTTGTGGGGACAAAGAAGGACGGCGACGTCAACAACTTTGGTGGGAGCAGTAGTGATGTCGTGCAGTTCAGTAGCGCCCCATTGCAGAGTTGATAGGCGCTTTCCGTGCATCTGGAGTATGTGCGGCATGTGCGGCGTGCAGCTCGGAGTGAGTGGGCATGCAGCTCAGAGCGCTTGAGGAGGATTGCCCATGGTGTTGGCCGTAGCGTGCTCCCCTTCCTAGCCTGCTGACTGTCAGGGTGCGTGTGCTTGCGGCAATGGCTCCGGGCCATGGCCACAGCCGGATGCAACAAGGCGTGCAGTACGTAGGCGTGTAAGAGTGCAGCTTGGTGATGCTCCTCGTTTGTTCCTCACTAACAAACAAATAGGAAAACACGCAAGGAAAAATCCAGTCGAGTTCGGCCAAACGGTGGTGTGAAGTACAACCAACAATGGCGTGCAGTTTTTGCTTTTTGATCGAGGACGAAGTGCCTTTTCTTTTTGGAGACGTTCACTTGTATGCCATGTGGTTCACTTGTAATTAACCTTTGAAAACTCAAAATTCTCTTTATTTTGTTTCCAAAAAAGAAGTCCAGTTTGCACTAGCAAAGGAAGTACATTTGAAAAAACAAACCACCATGGCAGTTCTTTCAGTTCCTCCGATCCTTGTGGTCCACATTTACATTTTCAATTACATGTTGTGGGAGAAGAACAAAAAAAACAAGTAGAAAAAACAAAGAAAAACGCACAAAAAATGTTGCCCACTCGGTCTCATCCATGTGGTTCTCTAGTCTTGACTCCGTAGTCCACTCCCACTAACAAGGATGTGCATGCATAAAAAACCTAATGCATATAGCGAATGAAAGATGCAGTGCGGTTTTCTAACTGAAGCAGTGCGGTCAGCCGTGTGAAGCACGCTTCACTTTCTTGTTTGGAAAACATTACGTGTGAGAAAAGAAACCATGCTGTTCGTTTGCCCGTCTGCTGCAGTGCAATTTTCTGTCCGAAGCAGTGCGGTCGGCCGTATGATGTTGTTCATCCCGTAAGTGCAAAAAAAAAATGTTACGGAAGCGAAGAAAAGTAATGTGGTTCACTTCTTGATAGTGCAGCGGTTCACTTACGCCCGATGTGAAGTGCACTCTACTTTTCTCGTCCTTGAAAACATTACGTTTGAATAAAATCAATCATGCAGTTCTCTAAGATGTCTGATGCAGTGCGGCTTTTCATCCGATGCAGTGTGGTTTTCAGTCGGATGAAGTACCCACGTCGATTTGGGTGTCGCGAAAAACAGAGTGTCCGCATTTCGGTAAATTTAAAACTGCTCTTAAACCGTAAGCAATTAGAGAGAGTGTTCTACATGAAAAAGTTGCGTCTCGATGATATCTTTCCAATGGTATATCATTTGAATCATTTCGACGACTGGTTTATAAAAATTTCGCGAACAACAACCGCTGCCACTTGTCATCTGCCACACGATTTTCAAAATTAACTTAAAATTGTAAGGAATCTCAAAACCATTTCTACATATGAAAGTTGAGCCTTGTCCATAGCTTTCCAACAACATATTACACGCCTCGTTTCGACAAACGGTTTAAAAATTAGAACGAAAACAGTACCAAAAATTTGAAAAAAAATTAAAAAACAGAATTCCGCAATTTAGTAAATTTGAAACTGCGCTTAAACCGTAATGAATTAGAGAAAGAAATAGATATGATAAAGATGCGCCTCGACGATATCTATCCAACGGTGTATCATTTGCTTCATTCCGACGAGCGGTTTAGAAAAAAATGCGAAAAAACGCTCGCTGCCACTCATTGTGGGCCGCACCATTTTCAAAACTGCTCTTAAACCGTGAGGAATCTCGAAAACTATTCAACATGGCGAATTTGCACCTAATCCATAGCTTTTCAACGATATATTACACGCCTGGTTCCGACAAACGGTTAAAAAATAGAGCAAAAACAGTACCATAAAACACTGCGTGCAGTTTTTTGCCACGGGAAGTTCACTCGCCTTAGTACTGCAGCACACTTGGTTCAAACAATGACGTGCACTTGCGTTGAACGTGCAGTGCGGAAGTGTTATCAGAAAAACTATTCTGATAATATTATCAGAATAGACCGGCTATATATATATAGAGAGAGAGAGAGAGAATGGATTTGCTATCCACACTAGCTCGGATGGTTGTTATCAGAACCCTTCATTCGCCTTGAGATCCAAACTTTTGAGTGGATAAGGTTTTGATTTTATGATTTGTTGAATTTCGCCACGGCAATAGGGGAAAGCTGGGACGTAGCTTTTGGTTGTCAGGGGCCGAAAATGGAAGCCTACTAGCTGGCTTTTGCAGGTGTAGTCAGGGCAAGTGACCTCGCCCTCTTTTTGGGTGAGCAGGGTGCGGCAGGAGCTGATTTCGGCAAGCAACTGAAAACATCTCATTTAGGATATTTGTTAAAAGTTCCACGGTGTCGTGTACTTGTTTACTGTTTTAAAACTGTCGTTTTCATCTAGCAAGCTGTGCACTGCCTGACACCGTTTGTGTGATGCATTTTTTCTCTACCGCGCTTTGGAAAGGGAGGGCAGCACTTGCCTTTTTTAGTGTATGCGAGTTGAATACGGGTCCTGGCCTTCCTTTACTAATGCCGTGCCGGATTATAACTCCAATGTCCAGAAGGAACAGACGCTGCCATGCATCCGCAAGTGGACAGGAGAGTAAAACACGCAACCAGCCGTGTGGGCTTCTAATTAACTGACGCCACCGTCCAGCTGTTGGTTCCGTATATATCACGCGTCTTGCTCGTTGTTGCTCCTTGCCTCTCTGCACAACTTTGTATCTAGTGATCAGTCAGATGGAAGGATTGGGAGATGGTGAAGGGGAAAACGGAAACCGGGGCTTGGCCGCGATCACAGTCGACGGTGAAGGACGCGTTTGCAGGCGCCATTGTTGCTGCCGTCGAGGATCGCTATCACGAGAGCGTTGCACCGGTCCACTACATTGGACAGTAGGTGAGTGAACGTGTGCTTGAGCTCTTCATTGCGAGCGGATGTTTTTCCGTTGCTGAAAAATAAACCGTTTTTTGTTTTCGAGTACCTTGATCCGCCCAACAACTTGGTGCCTTTGACTTTGAAGCAAGTTTCGATGCTAACTCCTTCAGCCAGGCACGGGGGGCACTATCGATGCACGGGATGCCTGTCGGCATGGTTAAAAACAAATTTCATGCCTGTTGAAGACGAGCACAACTTGGTCGACTGTTGCACTTTCAGGACAATAGACAGGGAGTACATGCAGGCGTTGCGTGAAGTGAGGTGAACGCCTCAGGTTTTTGTCTTGTGATTGTTGCAACGGTCGTTTATGCCATGGACAACGCCTGGGAAAAATGAACCTTTTCTGTACAACACTCGCAGGAATGGAGACTATGTCATGGTTAATGGCTCTATAAGGAGGCGGGATTCTGTCATGCATATACGAGTCTACTCAATCAGGTTTTTTGTTGACAAACAAGAGATTACTTCCCTCTCTTGGACAGTTTTAAAAGGACTGATCCTTTTTCTTAGCACTGATTTTTAACCATGTAGGCATTTATTCCTGCAGGCTTGTTACTAACTACAATGAGATTACTCACCACTTCCTCCATTGCATATACGTCTCCCTCGATCTTCAGAAGCAGGCAGGCTCCATCAAATTCTGTACTGCACGTTCTGAACAAAAAAGCATGCCACCCTTTTTCTCTATGTTGACATCAATACTTTATTTTTTCAGTTGAGGGAGAGAGAAATGAATATTCGTCGGGCGAATCTCGTGGTGGCCTCAAACGAGCAGTCTCGGGCTCCCGACGGCGCCGAGAGGCTTTTTGGTGATGTTCTTCAAGTTCTCTACCGTCCAGGAATTGTGTATGTGACTGTCTTTACCAGATAACAAAATTCTAGCACGCCCATTACTTTCCCCCATGGCATCGAGCACAAAAACATCCCGCATTGTAAAAATAATAGTCGTCACACATTGCGTGGCTTGAAAGGGGATCGGGCTTGGCATCATAATAGTCGTCACACACTAGTCACTCGCGAATATCTCATCGGTGTTTTAATGCACCTAGTCATTTTCACATTAAAAACGGAGATGCCATCGAACAAAACGTGGTGGGCAATGCCATTCCTATGTCATCTGCATAACGAAAGGGACAATGCTTCATTCTGACGGGCTTCGCGTGATGTGGACGGTGCGCTGATCGCAGCGATCAATGACACATATGAAAAAAAGGTACGGTTTTGTACGAGGGAGACTCGCGTTGAAATGCAGTGGGTCACTCCTATGCGGGGATGCATGGTGTTGACAATTTAAAATGGATATCTCTTTGAGCGCTCCTAGTCTTATAGGGTGCCTCATCTTCGGGCATGCCTGGTTTGTATATGTACAGAGCGGAGGTTCCTTTGCTACTATAGCTGGTGCGGTGACCAACATTAACAATGGCATCTAAAAAAACAAAATGCATGCGTTCATTTTAGGGGTGGTGGGGGGGGGGCGTTGGTTGCTGATATGCACGGTTCCGAAAGTGCCTTTTAGGGGTTCTACCCCTTCCTTTTTCTTAGTTTAACTACGTGGGTAATGGCATTCCTATATCAAAAAAGGCTCACACTCATATTGGATAGGGTGCCACCCCTCGTGTGGTGGAGTTGATGGGATTATCAACGTTGTGAGATGTCATATATATAAAAAATGGAAGTGTGACGTCCATTTCGATACATTGCCTACTAGTGCGGGATTTGCACGGTTCCGACAACGCATTTGGGAGGTTCCTTGTGTAGCTAGTTCAAGCGGTGACCAACATGATCAGTGTCGTCCTTACACGGGAAAATGCATGTTTCTGACAATGCATTGGGGAGGTTCCAAAAATGTATTTGACAGTTCTTCATGGTGACCACCATGTTGTATCGGAGGGCTTCGAGGAGCGTGAGCGATAAAAGACCATCACCACTAGCCTAACAAACATCCAAAAATTCATCTGGTTCTGGAAGGACGACATGCCAGTTTTTTGGATATACTATTTCAGATCCAATTGTATATTTGATAGTTCTTCATGGTGTCCACAATGTTGATCGAACGGCTACGACGAGTGTGATCGATAACAGGCCATCGCCTCTACCCCGACATACATCCCAAAATTGATACAATTCTGGGAAGGTGGCATGCCAATCCTTTCGAAATACTATTTCCGTTCCAGTTGTATAATTGACAGTTCTTTGTGTTGACCACCATGTTGCATCCGACGGCTTCGACGAGTGTGAGCAATAAAAGGTCATCGCCGCTAGGCCGACACACATCCAAAAAATTGTTCTGGTTCTGGGAGGGTGGCGCGTCGGTTCGTTGGAAAAATAATTTCGGTTCTACTTGTATATTTCACAGTTCTTCATGGTGACCACCATGTTGTATCGGATGACTTCGACAAGTGTGAGCTATAAAAAAACCATCACCGCTAGCCCGACATACAACCAGACATATATTCGGTTCCATGAGGGTGGCACGCCGGTTCTTTGGAAGTACTATTCCGGTTCCAATTGTATATTTGATAGTTCTTCATAGTGGCCACCATGTTGCATCGGACAGCTACGATGAGTGTCAACGATATAAGGCCATCGCCGCTAGGCCGACACACACACAAAAATTAGTTCAGTACCGGGAGGATGGCACGCGTCGATACTTTCAAAATACTATTTCGGTTCCAATTATATATTTGACGGTTCTTCATGGTGACCACCATGTTGCATCGTACGGTTTTGATGAGTGTGAACGATAAAAGGCCATCGCCACAACGCCGACACACATGCAAAAAATAGTTCGGCACCGTGAGGGTGGCACGTCTGTTCTTTGGAATACTATTTTGTTTCCAATTGTATGTTTCACAGTTCTTTATGGTGACCATCGTGTTGTATCAAACGACTTTGACGAGTGTGAGCTATAAAAAACCATCACCGCTAGCCCGACAGACACAAAAAAAATTGATTCGGTTCAGGTATAGTGGCACGCCAGTTCTTTGGAAATACTATTTCGGTTCCAGTTGTATATTTGACAGTTCTACATGGTAACCACCATGTTGCATCGTACCACTTCGATAAGTGTGAACGATAAAAAGGCCACGCCGCTAGGCCGACACATAACCAAACATTTATTCGGTTTCGAGTGGGTGGCACGCCGGTTCTTTGGAAATACTATTTTGGTTTCCAAGTGTATATTTGACAGTTCTTCGTGGTGACCACCATGTTGCGTTCAAACATGATCAATGTCATCTTTATACGGGAAATGTCATTCCTATGTCAACAAAGGCTCACACTCGTATTGGATAGGGTGCACCCCCCCCCCCCCCCCCCCCCCCCGCGGGCGTTCAGTTCATTACCTTCAACGACTAAGTTGTGGTGGAGTTGATGGGATTAACAACGTTGTGAGATGTCATATATATAAAAATGGATGTGTGACGTCCATTTCGATACATTGCCTACTAGTGCGGGATTTGCACGGTTCCTAGAACGCATTTGGAAGGTTCCTTGTGTAGCTAGTTCAAGCGGTGACCTACATGATCAGTGTCGTCCTTACACGGGGAAAGTTCATGGTTCTCGTGCATGCTGGGGAGTGTTTGTCTTCACTGAAGCAGCATGTGCCTCATCAAATGACAGGGGTGTTAAAGAGTAGCGGGGCTGGTCGGTTGTCTCTTATTGCGAGAGGCTGCGTGGAATTGCTGTGTACTGGAAAGTTTAGACAGGGGTTGTTGCTGCAGAGGGCTGACACGGATATTAGTACTCCGGGCGGGGGGCGGCTGACTACTACTGGCCAGAGGCTGCCTGAATCTTCTGCGGACTAGAAAGTTGAAGCAGGATCCGTCGCTGCATGTTGTGGCAGCTGGTGCGTCATGTCTTTTGACCCCGTTGTAGATGCTGGCTTCCAGTATACTTGATGACCTTTTTTTAAATGGTAAAATTCCGCGGTGAAAAAAATTAATCGGACGCTGACCTTCAACTACCGCCCGTGTGTAGTAGCACGTCGCAGGTAGGCAGCAGCTGAATGGCAAAAATAGGCAATGCATGAGTAAAAAAAGCGCCCACGAAATAAAAAAGGTTCGAACCTTCCCCGAACAGTTCTCCATCTACCGTAGAGGAACCTTTCCCATCTGGCGCCGGTGGTCCTGTCTACTGGACTGGCACATGACAGCCTAGTGCCTGCCTGGCCCCTCCTATTGCATGCGGCGTGGTCCATCTCTTCGCTATAAGAGGAAAAGAGTATCAAATGAATTAAACGAGAAAAAAGAAAAAGGGGTAAGAGCAGGGACCAGATCCCAATACCAACGAGCGCACACGATTACATCCACCCGAGTGAAGCTTCATAGGTTTGCTTTTTCCTATATACTATTCATCATCCAGGGTGCAGAATAAGTTATTCTTCACCCAAGGTAATCTTACGATCATTTCATAATTAAATTACGTTTGGAATTCAAATAGTTACATTCCTATCGATTCACGATGTAAAATTTCACATAAGAAAATAAAAATATAGGTCATAAGACAAGAAAATTTACGGTTTATGTGTATTTTACATTATGTTTTTACATTTGTAACTTTACATAACATAAAATATTTTTTCGACGATTATATATTTTTCTTATAATCTCTTTTTACTTCGGAAATAAGGCAAAATTTACGGAACGTAAAATTACGGTCCATTGATGGTAAAATAGAGGGGGGGTGAACAATAATTATTCATCACCCAGGATGACGAATAGTCAATCCCTATATATATATATATATATATATACCTAGTTGCGAGTCGATGGTTGACATGCAACTGGAGACCCTCGGCAAACACACACAGACCCCAAGTTGCGAGTCAATGGTCGGGTTGCAACTGGGGACCCTCGAAAAATGCAAATACACACCCCCGAGTTGCGACTCGATGATCGACATGCAACTGGGGGCCACGACAAAACATACACACCCATAGTTGCAAGTTGATGGTCGACATGCAACTGGAGCCACGCCACACACACATACACACCTAGTTGCGAATCGATGGTCAGGTTGCAACTAGGGACCTTCGACAAACACACATACACACCCTCGAGTTGCGACTCGATGATCGACATGCAACTGGGGGCCACGACAAAACATACACACCCCTAGTTGCAAGTCGATGGTCGACATGCAACTGGAGCCACGACACACACACACACACACACACATTTTAGATTGAACAAAATCCGATTTGAAAAATATTGAAATATTTTTAAATGTTCATGAATTTGAAAAATCATTTGATATAAGTGTTCACAAAAAATACTGAATTTTAATAAGTGTCATGAACGGAACCTTAGTATCGTACATTATATGGGCGTACTAAAAACAAGTTAGCCTCTTCGAATTCTTACAACACCGCCTACAAAAGACACACAAAAAAAAAACAGCCGGCCCATCCAACGAAAGGCAGGACCAACAAAAGGAAATAAAGCAACGCCCGAGCAAGCGACAGCGACGTGGGACGAGGGACGCGCTCCAATGGTTAAAAATTTAGATGTGACATTCTTAAAAAATATCTAGATGTAAATTAGTCATTTAGTTCTTTATGAGAGATATTTTAGCGTGATGGTTGATGCAATTAACAAACCATTTCTTTTCCATTTGCTCTTGAAGGCTGCGGCGTGGTGCTCCATTGGTTCTGCTTGATTTTAAAGTTTGGTCAAATTTCTGTCAAATTTTGGCCAAATTTTGATCATTTTTGTTCCACATTTTGCAGTTCCATCTGAGATTTTGCCGAAATTTTTGAAATCGCCCAGGGGTAAGAAAAAATGCAAACCGAAAACTAAAACTCTGCTACTCCCACAACCACCTGGGAGCCCGTCCTACCCGCGACGCTTTCGTCTAGCGCGAACACTCCGTCCTCCACTCGCGTCAGAAGGGCTCCGGCGCACACCCCTCGGCCCTCGCAGCCGCAATACCAATAGGTTTTAGTGAAAAGTTCTAAATCGGTGTTCACTTCTGCTTCGGTACACCCTCCCCCCTCACCCCCCAAACACGTGAACGGCCCAGATTAATCGATACCTCTTCATAAGTAAGGGCACGATGGTCATATATTAGAAATCATTCATCTGCTGTATACGATGTATAGTGAGCTGGGCCGGCCCATCTTTCCCTTCTTTTTTTTCCGATTTTAAATCGCGAAAAAATATGAGGCTGAGAGGAATCGAACCAGGTTCTACCTTGTACAAAATTCGACGTGATAACCAACCGGCGACTTGAGCATTTGTGTTTAGGTAGTTCTGTCTTGTCCTTTTCTTCCTTGCTCTTTCCTGTTTCTGATTTCCTTTTTTTCTTAGTTTTTCAAACATTTTTTTCGGTTTTCATTTTCCTTTTTTTCTTTTTAGTTTTATTTTCCTTTTTGTTTTACTTTTTATTTTGAATGTGCAAACTTTTTCAGTTTCCTTTAAAAAAAATCAATGAACCTTTTTTTTAATATTGATGAATCTTTCTCGAGATGAATGATTTCTTTTTTAGAGTAGATGATTTTTAAGATGCATGATTTCTTTTTCCGAGCATGATTCAAGATGACTCTTTATTCATTTCCTGCAAAAGTTGAGTAGAGATTTCTTTTTTTCTAAATTGATGAATCTTTATTCAAGATGAATGATTTCTCAAGATGAATAAAGATTTTATTTTCTAAATTCATGAATCCTTCTAGCAACCGAACACCCTTCATTGAACATGGTCTAGTTTTGGATATTCTTGAAATGACCCCAACTTTTGCAGGAAGGTGGGCATTGCCCATGGTAGGCACCAGTGATAGGTTTGAATGATTTCTGACACCGCATGCAACTTGCGACACGCCCGATCATTTATCGGTCTTTTTTCATCGGAAAAACTCCAGAAAATGCAGAACTTGTTGAAAATCCAAACAACTTGGCATGGTGTCTTGAGTTGGTCATACAAGGCCATGAAAAAATTGGGGCCATTTCAAGGATGTGAAGGAAACAACGTGCTCTCAAAGAGAGCCTTCTGGCAACCGAACACCCTTCATTGAACATGGTCTAGTTTTGGACATTCTTAAAATAACCACAACTTTTTTAAGTAGGTGAGCATGCCCATGGTAGACATCCATGTCAAGTTTGAATGATTTCTGACATCGTATACAAGTCGCGACACGTCCGACCATTTATCGACCTTTTTTGGCTGAGAAAACTCCAGAAAACGCAAAATTCATCAAAAAAACAAAAAAAAAGTTGGCATGGTGCATTTAGTTGGCCATACAAGGTCATATAAAAAATTAGGGCAATTTCATGGATGTCGAAACACAACGTGCTCTCAGGCGGAGCTTTCTGACCTACCTGAATACACTCATTTGAACATGGTCTATTTTTAGATATCCTTCAAATGACCACAACTTTTCCAAGAAGTTGAGCATGCACATGGTAGGCATCTATGTCAAGTTTGAACTATTTTCGACAGTGTATGCAAGTTGCCACATGTCCGAGCATTTATTTTCTTTTTTTTACCGAGAAAACTCTAGAAAATGCAAAAATTATTGAAAACCAAAACAACTTGCCATGGTGTCTTGAATTGGCCATACAAGGCCATGGGAATAATTGGGGCCATTTAATGGATGTCTATTTTTGGATACGCTTGCAATAACCCAACTTTTGCAAGCAGGTGGGCCTACCCATGGTAGGAATCCATGCCAAGTTTGAACGATTTTCGACACCGTATGCAAGTTGCGACACGTTCGGCAATTTATCACCCTTTTTTGACAAAGAAAGCTTCAGAAAATGTAAAATTTGTAGAAAACCAAAAAACCTTGGCATGGTGCCCTGAATTGTTGCCAGTGAAAAAAATTAGGTCATTGGACGGATGTCGAGAAAAAACATGCTCCCAAACGGAGCCTTCTGACCTACCCCGACACCCTACGTTGAACATGGTGATTTTTCTCACGAATACAAAAAAATCGAGCAAATTGAAAAAAATTGTTACAAATTTTTATTCGTAGTTTTCTTGAAATTCCAAATTTAATAGTGACTTTCCTAAAATGTTAAAAGAAAAATGTTCGGGTTCAAAATTTTGTTAGCTCTTTGTAAAAATGTTTGTGTTTTGACATTATGAGCAATTTGAAAATACAAAAACATTCCAAGGAATTCATAAAATGTTCGCATTTTGAAATAATTGTTCATAGTTTCAGAAAATGTCCATGTTTTCAGTTTTGTTCCTCTTACAAGAAAATGTTCGTATTTTAAATTTTTTTTTGTAGTTTCAAGAAATGTTCTCACTTTCAATTGTGCTCTTATTTTTCTAAAACAAAGTTTGAGGGTCTGAAACGTTGTTCACAAAAGGTTTGTGTTTAGAAAAATATGTTCACAGATTTTGAAAATGTTTGGGTTTAAAAAAAAGTTACTTTGTGAAACAGAAATTCACATACGAAATTTCAAAAAAATAGATCGTTTTGGACTAGTGATGTTATGCACTCGCAGGAGCTTGTGTGTTAGATCCGCGCACCCATTTATGTATTTGTGAATTGGTGTTAAAGTGTTTCCGCTTTCACTAATTCTTTAGGCGTGGCAGTTTGTAGCACTTGAGTTAGGCAGCCGAAGTGGCTAGCAGCTGTTGGAATTATATGGCTGGTCGTGAGTTCCATACCCATATAGGTTGTAATTTTTGTTGATTTTCCAGCGCAAATGGGCCGGCCCAGGTTAGGAGGAGGTCCTCCTGCGTACAAAACTGGATACGATTTGTCAAAAGTCTAAATTACCCTTTATACGCTTTGTGAGGGGGGGTGTACCGAAGCATTCCTCATCGGTGTTTCTTTGTAACCTTAAACGTAATCATGCTATTTTTTGCTATTAGTCTAGTGGAACAAGTGGCTTGAAAAGGTCCTATGAAATGTAAACTAGACGGGACAAGCAACCTGCATGGCAAGGGAAAAGACAATAATGGTCCGTGCGTGACCATCAATGTTGTGCAAACACCCAGCTGAAGACATACTGGTGGGGCAATAATGCTACACCTACGTATATCTACGAAAAGTTTTACGTAAACTAGCAAACTAACCCTCTCTCCCCCCCTAATTTTCAGGGGTTGGGCCTCAGCCTTCCCCAATCTCTAATCAAAACTCCCCCTGTTGCTGATTACGTTAATTACGTAATAATCTTTACGTAGATATTGCATTTCCCGTGGTGGGGTATCCCTCAAGATTGCCTTGGACAGCTAGGGGTGTATGCCCCACGACACACCGGCTATACAAGATGGACTCTGAGTGGGAGGAGTTGGTCGGTTGGGAAGATTATCTGGTGCCACGTCAGTGGCGGGGGGGGGCTATGGTACAGGTGAGAGCGTTAGGTGACCAACACAATGTTGGCATATGTTGCACTTGACCTATTCTACCAGGGGTGGAGCTACACGGTGGCCAGGGTGGGCCGCCGCCCACCCTGGGATTTCTGATAATCCTATATACCTACAGATCTCTAAATGGGCCAGAGGAAAAGAAAAGGCCCAATAAGACTTATGTGTTGACCCAGAACGAAGGCGAACCCTATTTGGCGCTGCAGGCGCCCGTTATAGGGCATTTTTCTACCGGCTAACCGGCGCCTGCAGCGCTCCCGCGCTGTTTCTGATAAGCCTATATACCTACGGATCTCTAAATGGGCCAGAGAAAAAGAAACAGCCCAAATAAGACTTACCTGTTGACCCAAAACGAAGGCAAACCCTATTTGGCGCTGCAGGCGCTAGTTATAGGGCATTTTTGCTAACCGGCTAACCGGCGCCTGCAGCGCTCCCACGCTGGGCGGCCCGTCTAGAGTTTTTACTAAATCTACCTGTTATGTAAAAAGGTTCAAAAAAAGGTGCGCCCGGCCAAAGTCGAACTCGCGATCAAACATACATCTACAATGACAATAAGCACTACACCATCGAACTACTAGTGCAATATGATTTGATGTGCTTTCTTTGTTCTCTACAGCCGCGAGAATCCCTCGGTTTTGGGAAGCTTCCCAAACCGGGGTTTTCCATGGTTCGTGGTGATTGTGTGGGCGGTTTTTATTGGGTTTCTTTTATTTATTTTTAAATGCACATTTTAAAACTAGTTTTTTCTTTTCTAAATTGATGATTTTCTATTTTTGTGTTTTTACATAAGAAATCGATGAAATTTTTCAAAATTTATGATTTTTTTCAAAATCGATGAACTTTTTCTAATTTGATGAACCTTTTTGAAATTCGATGAACCCTTTTTCAAATTTGATGAACTTTTTTCAAATTTCTATGAACTTTTTATCAACTTCGTTCAACTTTTTTTCAAAACCGATGAATTTTTTTCAAATTTGATTAACTTTTTATTAAATCCAACAACTTTTTTCCGATTTTTTAACATTTTTAAATCCAATGAACTTTTTTTTAAATTGCATCAAATTTGAAAAAAGTTCATGAAAAAATGAATAAATGTCATCGATTTGAAAAGAGTTCATGAATTTTGAAAAAAAATATCATCATATAAAGAAGAAGAAAAGAAATAGAAAAGAAAAAAGGGAAAAGAAAGCAGAAAAGACGAAAGAAGAAACAATAAAAGAAGGAAAAAGATGGATGGTATCGCATCCGCCTAAGTGGCCGAATCGTTTTGCTCATGCTACTATAGCACAACATGTCGCTGGTTTGATTCTTCTCGTGCCCCCCATTTTGCCGAGGAGGATCCCGCCTCTCCTTCCCGTGGTCCCTCCACACTGCCCTGCGTTGCCGGTCTGCGCCCTACCCTGTGCTGCGTGGCTGCGCTCCTGCTTCTCCGGCTGCCTCACACCGCCGCAAAGACCGGCGGGGGG
>NW_024118590.1:0-11118 GCF_003073215.2 Triticum urartu
GTAATAAGTAGATGATGGGTTGCTAGAGTGACATAAGCTTAAACCCTAGTTTATGCGTTGCTTCGTAAGGGGCTGATTTGGATCCATATGTTTCATGCTATGGTTAGGTTTACCTTAATACTTCTGTTGTAGTTGCGGATGCTTGCAATGTGGGTTAATCATAAGTGGGATGCTTTTCCAAGTAAGGACAGTACCCAAGCACCGGTCCGTCCACATATCAAATTATCAAAGTACCGAATGCGAATCATATGAACGTGATGAAAACTAGCTTGACGATAATTCCCATGTGTCCTCGGGAGCGCTTTCCTTCATATAAGAGTTTTTCCAGGCTTGTCCTTTGCTACAAAAAGGATTGGGCCATCTTGTTGCACCTTACTTACTTTTATTACTTGCTACTCGTTACAAATTACCTTATCACAAAACTATCTATTACCGATAATTTCAGTGCTTGAAGAGAATACCTTACTGAAAATTGCTTATCATTTCCTTCTGCTCCTCGTTGGGTTCGACACTCTTACTTATCAAAAAGGCTACGATAGATCCCCTACACTTGTGGGTCATCAAGACTCTTTTCTGGCACCGTTGTCGGGGAGTGAAGCGCCTTTGGTAGGTGGAATTTGGTAAGGAAAAATTTATATAGTGTGCTGAAAATTACTGTCACTTGTTACTAAGGAACATAATCCTTTGAGGGGATTTTTCGGGGTATCTTCGCCCCGACCAGTAGAACGAAGAGTTGCTCCTCAACCTACTGAACCTACTGAAAAAGTTTACTTTGAAATTCCTTCGGGTATGATAGAGAAACTGCTAGCTAAACCTTTTGCAGGAGATGGAACATTGCATCCCGATTTACACTTAATCTATGTGGATGAAGTTTGTGGATTATTTAAAATTGCAGGTATGCCTGATGATGTTATCAAGAAGAAGGTCTTCCATTTATCTTTGAAGGGAGAGGCATTGACATGGTATATTCTATGTGATGATATGGGATCATGGAACTACAAGAGATTGAAATTGGAATTTCATCAGAAGTTTTATCTTATGCATCTTGTTCATCGTGATCGTAATTATATATATATATATAATTTTTGTCCTCGCGAAGGAGAAAGCATCGCTCAAGCTTGGGGGAGGCTTAAGTCAATGTTATATTCATGCCCCAATCATGAGCTCTCAAAAGAAATGATTATTCAAAAATTTTATGCTCGACTTTCTCTCAATAATCGCTCCATGCTCGATACTTCTTGTATTGGATCTTTTATGATGAAGACTATTGAATTCAAATGGGATTTATTGGAAAGAATCAAACGCAACTCGGAAGGTGGGGACCTCGACGAAGGTAAGGAGTCAGGTATAACACCTAAGTTTGATTGTGTTAAATCTTTTATGGATACCGATGTTTTCCATGAATTTAGCACTAAATATGGTCTTGACTCTGAGATAGTAGCTTCTTTATGTGAATCCTTTGCTACTCATGTTGATCTCCCTAAGGAGAAGTGGTTTAAATATAACCCTCCCATTGAAGTAAAAGTAGTTGCACCTATCTAAGTTGAAGAAAAGACTATCACTTATAATGATCCTGGTGTTCCTACTGCCTAAATTGAGAAACCACCTTTCCCTGTTAGAATAAAGGATCATGCTAAAACTTCAACTGTAGTAAACAAAAGTAATATTAGGACACACAAACCCCCTGAGCAAGTTAAAGTTGAACCTAAAATTGCTATGGTTAAAGATCTCTTAGCTGATAATATTGATGGGCATGTTATTTACTTCTGTGATGACTGCTAGAATTGCTAAACCTGGTGCTAAAGATAAACATAGACCTATGGTAGGCATGTCTGTTATTTTTGTTAAAATAGGAGATCATTGTTATCATGGCTTATGTGATATGGGTGCTAGTGCAAGTGCAATACCTCATTTCTTATACAATGAAATTATGCGTGATATTGCACCTGCTGAGATAGAAGAGATAGATGTTACAATTAAGCTAGCCAATAGAAATACTATTTCACCAGTTGGGATTGTTAGAGATGTTGAAGTCTTGTGTGGGAAAGTTAAATATCCTGCTGATTTTCTTGTTCTTGGTTCCCCACAAGATGACTTGTGTCCCATTATATTTGGTAGACCCTTCTTGAATATTGTTAATGCTAAGATAGACTGCAACAAGGATATTGTTTCTGTTGGTGTAGGGGATATGTCTCATGAGTTTAATTTTGCTAAATTTAGTAGACAACCCCGTGATGAGGAATTTCCTAGTAAAGATGAAATTATAGGTCTTGCTTCTATTGTCGTGCCTCCTAGTGATCCTTTAGAACAATATTTGCTAGACCATGAAAACGATATGTTTATGAATGAAAGAAGGGAAATAGATGAAGTATTCTTTAAACAGGGACCTATTCTGAAACACAACTTGCCTATTGAAATCCTAGGGGATCCTCCTCCACCCAAGGGTGATCCCGTGTTTGAGCTTAAACCATTTCCCGATACTCTTAAATATGCTTATCTTGATGAAAAGAACATATATCATGTTATTATTAGTGCTAACCATTCAAAGCATGAAGAAGAGAAATTATTGAAAACTCTGAAGAAGCACCGTGCTGCTATTGGATATGCTCTTGATGATCTTAAGGGCATTAGTCCCACTCTATGTCAACAAAAAATAAATTTGGAGAAAGACGCCAAACCAGTTATTGATCACCAACGACGGCTAAATCCTAAGATGAAAGAAGTGGTAAGAAAAGAAATATTAAAGCTCCTTGAAGCAGGTATAATTTATCCCGTTGCTGATAGTCAGTGGGTAAGTCCTGTCCATTGTGTCCCTAAGAGGGGACGTATTACTGTCGTTCTTAATGATAAAGATGAATTGATTATGCAAAGAATTATTACAGGTTATAGGATGATGATTGATTTCCACAAATTAAATAAAGCTACTAAAAAAGATCATTACCCTTTGCCTTTCATTGATCAAATGCTAGAAAGATTATCCAAACATACACATTTTTGATTTCTAGATGGTTACTCTGGTTTCTCTCAAATACCTGTGTGAGCTGATGATCAAGAAAAGACTACTTTTACTTGCCCTTTCGGTACCTTTGCTTATAGACATATGCCTTTTAGTTTATGTAGTGTACCTGCTACCTTTCAAAGGTGCATGATGGCTATATTCTCTGAATTTCGTGATAAGATTTGTGAAGTTTTCATGGATGATTTCTTTGTTTATGGATCCGCTTTTGATGATTGCTTGAGCAACCTTGATCGAATTTTGCAGAGATGTGAAGAAACTAACCTTGTCTTGAATTGGGAGAAGTGCCACTTTATGGTTAATGAAGGTATTATCTTGGGGCATAAAATTTCTGAAAGAGGTATTGAAGTTGACAAAGCTAAAGTTGATGCTATTGAAAAGATGTCGTGTTCGAAGGACATCAAAGGTATAAGAAGTTTCCTTGGTCATGCCGGTTTTTATAGGAGGTTTATTAAGGACTTCTCAAAAATTTCCTGGCCTCTGACTAACCTATTACAAAAATATATTCCTTTTGTCTTCGATGATGATCGTTTAGAAGCATTTGAAATACTTAAGAAAGCCTTGATTTATGCACCTATTATTCAGTCATCTGGTTGGAATTTACCCTTTGAAATCATGTGTGATGCTAGTGACTATGTTGTAGGTGCTGTTCTAGGACAAAGAGTTGATAAAAAATTAAATGTTATTGAATATGCTAGTAAAACTCTAGACAATGCCCAGAGAAATTGTGCTACAACTAAAAAGGAATTCTTAGCAGTTTTATTTGCTTGTGATAAGTTCAGACCTTATATTCTTGATTCTAAAGTAACTATTCACACTGATCATGCTGCTATTAAATATATTATGGAAAAGAAAGATGCTAAACCTAGACTTATTAGATGGGTTCTCCTGCTACAAGAATTTGATTTGCATATTATTGATAGAAAGGGAGCTGAGTATCCCGTTGCAATCGACTTGTCTAGGTTATACAATGTTCCTGATGACCCACTACCTATTGATGATAGCTTTCCTGATGAACAATTAGCTGTCATAAATGCTTCTCGCACTGCTCCATGGTATGCTGATTATGCTAGTTACATTGTTGCTAAATTTATACCACCTAGTTTCACATACCAGCAAAAGAAAAAGTTTTTCTATGATTTAAGACATTACTTCTGGGATGACCCACACCTTTATAAAGAAGGAGTAGATGGTGTTATTAGACGTTGTATACCTGAGCATAAACAGGAACAGATCCTACGCAAGTGTCACTCCGAAGCTTATGGAGGACACCATGCTGGAGATAGAACTGCACATAAGGTATTGCAATCCGCTTTTTATTGGCCTACTCTCTTCAAGGATGCCCGTAAGTAATTCTTATCTTATGATGAATGTCAAAGAATTGGTAATATTAGTAGACGTCAAGAAATGCCTATGAACTCGTTATTGAACCATTTGATGTTTGGGGCTTCGATTATATGGGACCGTTTCCTTCCTGTAATGGATACACACATATTTTAGTTGATGTTGATTACGTTACTAAGTGGGTAGAAGCTATTCCAACTAGTAGTGTTGATCATAACACCTCTATTAAGATGCTTAAAGAAGTTATTTTTCCGAGGTTTGGAGTCCCTAGATATTTAATGACTGATGGTGGTTCACATTTTATTCTTGATGCCTTTCGTAAAATGCTTCCTAAGTATGATGTTAATCATAGAATTGCATCTCCATATCATCCACAGTCTACTGGTCAAGTAGAACTTAGAAATAGAGAGCTTAAATTAATTTTGCAAAAGACTGTTAATAGATCTAGAAAGAATTGGTCCAAGAAACTTGATGATGCATTATGGGCTTATAGAACTGCATATAAAAATCCTATGGGTATGTCTCCGTATAAAATGGTTTATGGTAAAGCATGTCACTTACCTCTTGAATTAAAACATAAGGCATATTGGACTATTAAAGAGCTCAACTATGACTTAAAACTTGCCGGTGAGAAGAGGCTTTTTGACATTAGCTCACTTGATGAATGGAGAACCCAGGCTTATGAGAATGCCAACTGTTTAAAGAAAAAGTTAAAAGATGGCCTGATAAAAGGATACAAAAGCGTGAGTTTAATGTAGGTGATTATGTATTGCTATACAACTCTTGTTTAAGATTTTTTGCAGGCAAACTTCTCTCTAAATGGGAAGGTCCTTACGTTATCGAGGAGGTATACCGTTCCGGTGCCATAAAAATCAACAACTTCGAAGGCACAAATCCGAAGGTGGTGAACGATCAAAGAATCAAACATTATATCTCTGGTAATCCCATAAATGTTGAAACTAATATTATTGAAACCGTAACCCTAGAGGAATATATAAGGGACACTTTACAGAATGTTTCAGACTCCGGAAAGGAATAGGTACATGGTGCGGTAAGTAAACCGACTCCAAAACAGTTCTAATGGCAATTTTTCTCCGTTTTTGGAATATTTAAGAAAATAGGAAAATAAGAAGCAGTCTGGAAAGGACACGAGGCTTCCCCGAGGGTGGAGGACGCGCCCTACCCCCCTGGGCATGCTCCCTGCCTCGTGGGCACCTCGTGCGCTCTCTGGACTCCGTTTTCTTGCACGATGCTTCTTATGGTCGGCAAAAATTCATTATATAATCCCCCGAAGGTTTTCACCAACGTACCATGCAAATATCCTCTGTTCTTGTTTCGAGCTGTTTTTCTGACAGATCTAGATCACCATGACATCTCCAAGTGCCCCCAAGGACAAGTTCTTCGAGAAGGTCATCAACCCCTACCTCGCGGAAGTGCTGCAACATCCTCAAACCATTGAGATGCGTGACGGTGTTGCTGCACATCCGCAATGTTGAGGGACCAAGGAGGACCGGGAGCGTGGAGACAAGGCTCGAGGCAATGGAGCAACAAGTTTTCAAGTGCCAGGAGATGGTGGAGCATGGACTCTTCTCCAATCACATAATGATCACGGAGTTCACCAACAACCAGAAGCTGGACGCCAAGGACATTGGGGGGCCATCTTCAAGTTTCATGAGAAAATCGAGAACCTCCAAGCCCAGATCTATGACCTACAAAATTAAAACTGTGAGTATGAATATAGATTCAAGAGGATGAGTTTGGCTTCAGATTTAAGGATCCTGGAGACTCGATCATCCTTCAATGATGGTGAGCCTATGCATTGGAAGACGGATGACAAGCCTACATCATCAAAAACTCAATCTCCTGGTATGGGCACTCCCCTTGGCAACTGCCAAGCTTGGGGGAGTGCCCCTGTATCGTATCACCATCACTTTTATCTTTACTGTTTTTTCTTAGTTCGATCCTTTTGATAATATCTTGATCTAGTAGAATAAAGTTTTAGTATGATCTAGTTGTGAGTTTTGCTTTATGATCTTCTTATGTAATCGAGTCCGTGAGCTATATATAATAAAGATTAGTGTTGAGTCAAGGGCTTGATTATTTTTCTATGATCTTGAGGGAATAAAATAAAAGAGAAGAAATAAAAGGAAATAAAGAGATCATATGGATCTTATGGAGAGTAATGACTTCATATATAAAAGTATGATGAATAAAAGTTGTTGAAAGTTGACAAACATAGTTTTGGTCATCGTTGCAATTACTAGGAAGTAATAAAGAAAGAGAGGTTTTCACATATAAATATACTATCTTGGACATCTTTTATAATTGTGAGCACTCATTAAAGTATGATATGCTAAAGAGTTGACGTTGGACAAGGAAGACAACGTAATGGGTTATGTTTTCTTACATCTGAGATAAATTATATTGTCATGGATCATCCAACATGTTGAGTTTGCCTTTCCCGCTCTTGCTAGCCAATTTCTTTGCACCAAGTAGAGATACTACTTGTGCTTCCAAATATGCCTAAACCCAGTTTTGCCATGAGAGTCCACCATATCTACCTATGGATTGAGTAAGATCCATCAAGTAAGTTGTCATCGGTGCACGCGATAAAAATTGCTCTCTAAATATGTATGATCTATAAATGTGGAGAAAATAAGCTTTATACGATCTTGTGATGTGGAAGAAATAAAAGCAACGGACTGCATAATAAAGGTCCATATCAAAAGTGGCAATATAAAGTGACGTTCTTTTGCATTAAGACTTTGTGCATTCAACTATAAAAGTGCATGACAACCTCTGCTTCCCACTGCGAAGGGCCTTTCTTTTACTTTTATCTTCTACCTTATATAAGAGTCATGGTGATATCCACCTTTCCTTTTTACATTTTATCCTTTGGCAAGCACAATGTGTTGGAAAGATCTTGATAAATATAGCTAATTGGATGTGAGTTTTCATGAACTATTATTGTTGACATTACCCTTGAGGCAAACAGTTGGGAGGCAAAACTATAAGCCTCTATCTTTCTCTCTGTCCGATTGAAACTTCATACCCATAAATATTGCGTGAGTATTACCAATTGTGAAATACTAAATGATAGTTGAGTATGTGGACTCGATGAAAAGCTCTTATATTGACTCTTTCCTATGTTATGATAAATTGTAATTGCCTCAATGACTGATATTAGAGTTTGTTGGTTCTCAATGAAGTTTATGATTCATACTTGAAATTGTGATTGAATTGTTACTTTAGCATAAGAGATCATATGACAATATACATACATACATACGTACATACATGCATACATACATATATATATTGTTGTTCTAAGAATGATCATGATGCCCTCATGTCCGTAATTTATTTTTATCGACACCTCTATCTCTAAACATGTGGACATCTTTTTCAATTCGGGCTTTCGCTTGAGGACAAGCGAGGTCTAAGCTTGGGTGAGTTGATACATCCATTTTGCATCATGCTTTTATATCGATATTTATTGCATTATGGGCTGTTATTACACATTATGTCACAATACTTATGCCTATTCTCTCTTATTTTACAAGGTTTACATGAAGAGGGAGAATGCCGGCAGCTGGAATTCTGGGCTGGAAGAGGAGCAAATATTAGAGACCTATTCTACACAACTCCAAAAGTCCTGAAACTTCACAGAAGTCATTTTTCGAATTAATAAAAAATACTGAGGGAAGAATGCACCAGAGGGGGCCCACACCCTGGCCACGAGGGTGGGGGCGCGCCCCCTGCCTCGTGGGCCCCCCGTCAGGCCTCTGGTGCCCATCTTCTGCTATATGAAGTCTTTTACCCTGGAAAAAATCATAAGCAAGCTCACGGGACGAAACTCCGCCGCCACGAGGCGGAACCTTGGCAGAACCAATCTAGGGCTCCGGCGGAGCTGTTCTGCTGGGGAAACTACCCTCCGGGAGGGGGAAATCATCACCATCGTCATCACCAACGATCCTCTCATCGGGAGGGGGTAAATCTCCATCAACATCTTCACCAGCACCATCTCATCTCAAACCCTAGTTCATCTCTTGTATCCAAACCTCAGATTGATACTTGTGGGTTGCTAGTAGTGTTGATTACTCCTTGTAGTTGATGCAAGTTGGTTTACTTGGCGGAGGATCATATGTTAAGATCCATTATGCATATTAATACCCCTCTGATTATGAACATGAATATGCTTTGTGAGTAGTTACATTTGTTCCTGAGGACAGGGGAGAAGTCTTGCTATAAGTAGTCATGTGAATTTGGTATTCGTTCGATATTTTGATGAGATGTATGTTGTCATCCCTCTAGTCGTGTTATGTGAACGTCGACTACATGACACTTCACCATTATTTGGGCCTAGGGGAAGGCATTGGGAAGTAATAAGTAGATGATGGGTTGCTAGAGTGATAGAAGCTTAAACCCTAGTTTATGTGTTGGTTCGTAAGGGGCTGATTTGGATCCATATGTTCCATGCTATGGTTAGGTTTACCTTAATACTTCTATTGTAGTTGCGGATGCTTGCAATGGGGGTTAATCATAAGTGGGATGCTTGTCCAAGTAACGACAGTACCCAAGCAACGGTCCACCCACATATCAAATTATCAAAGTACCGAATGTGAATCATATGAACGTGATGAAAACTAGCTTGACGATAATTCCCATGTGTCCTCGGGAGTGCTTTCCTTCATATAAGAGTTTGTCCAGGCTTGTCCTTTGCTACAAAAAGGATTGGGATATCTTGCTGCACCTTATTTACTTTTATTACTTTCTACTCGTTACAAATTACCTTATCACAAAGCTATCTGTTACCGATGATTTCAGTGCTTGAAGAGAATACCTTACTGAAAACTGCTTATCATTTCCTTCTGCTCCTCGTTGGGTTCGACACTCTTACTTATCGAAAAGGCTATGATAGATCCCCTACACTTGTGGGTCAACAGTGGCCACCTCATGAGTCCCGCGCTAGCTCACGGGTGCCCAGACACTCCTCGTATAGCCCTGCCGTGCAAGCCATGTGTCAGGGCGGGGTTGTACACGCCCCGGGGGCTCCACTCAGAGGGAGCCCTCACCCACGCACCAGTGGAAGCACCATGCTCCGCGCTGGCAGTCGACAAGGTCGGGGAGTGGCTATGCCCGTGCAAGTACGGAAGCACTATGCTCCGTGCTGGTGATAAACAACTAAGGGCAGCCCCATGGCCGTACCAACCTCAGGGAGCCACCCGACTCAGTGTCCAGCCCCACCGCAACGCTTTCCCCTCGAGAGAGTCGCACGAGGGGGCTGGGCACGGGGACTGCGCTCAGGCCTCGCCTAGCGTAAGCCGCCCTGCCAGGTCCCTCAGACCCGGTCATCACGCACCCCTCCCGAGTGGGACCTCGGCGAGGGCAGGTATGAAGGTCTGGTTGAGCGTCAATGGGGACTCCTGAGCATCGCGACTCGGGAGCCTAACTGGCCACGTAGCCCCTCACCCCTTGGTCCATCCTGGTCATCCGGACGGCCCAACAGCGGCTGAGGTATGCGCGGGGTCGGGCCCTGCCGACATAGAACACTAAGGCCTACTTTAGCGGCTCCTTCCCGCAGGCCGTTTGCGCGTCAAGGGGGACTCCTGAGCATCACGACTCAGGAGCCTAACTAGCCACGTAGCCCCTCACCCCTTTGTCCGTCCTGGTGATCCAGACGGCCCAACAGTGGATGTGGTATGCTTGGGGTTGGACCCTGCCGACGTAGAACATCAAGCTAGTGGGAAGGAAATCGCGGAACCTAAATAAATTATTACACAACATATTGTCCCCTAAACGTCAAGAAGAGTTTTAACGCCTCCATGAGGCATGTCTCATGTCACAGGAAAGCTCACAGGAAAGCAAAACAAGAAGGAGCGTTGAAGCCTTTTCTTCAGCCTTGGGCGCCATTGTCAGGGAGCGCCTTCCCGCTGGCAGCGTCACCGTCGGCCGGGTCAGTGGCCTTGGTCGCAAGATCGGCGGGGCCATCGGTTGGAGGTGCAGGCTCGATGGAGAGGAACTTATTCAATGGGGCCTTCACCTGGCCCCTCCACAGTTGCAGCAGCAGCTGCCCAGCGCTCCTCCTCCACAGGCTCGAGCAGCTCGCTGAGGTCGGCGTCGGGGTCGCGAATATGTAGGTGGCTGAGGACGCACGTCAGAGCCGAAGAAGAAAGCGCGCGGGCTTCCCCCTCCACCATGGGGATGATCCCGTCGACGACACCCTCGAGCGCCACGACATGATAAGGAAGCAGCTGGGCAGAGCTTTCATCGTCCGTCGCCAGCGGCTTCTCCAAGCCCTTCTCGTAGAGTGCCCGCAGCGCCTCGCGGGATCTCTCCTCAAGGGACTTGAAGGCTGCGTGATCCTCTGCTAGAACCTTCGCTTTGGCTTCCAGCTGGGCCTTCTCTGCCTCCACCTCCTGCACTGATACGTCTCCAACGTATCTATAATTTTTGATTGTTCCATGCTATTATATTATCAACCATGGATGTTTTATATGCATTTATATGATATTTTATATGATTTTTGGGACTAACCTATTAACCTAGAGCCCAGTGCCAGTTTTTGTTTTATCCTTGTTTTAGGGTTTCGAAGAAAAGGAATATCAAACGGGGTCCAAACGGAATGAAACCTTCGGAAAAGTTATTTTTTGGAAAGAAAGCAATACATGAGACTTGGAGTGCACGTCAGGAAAGCAACGAGGGAGGCACGAGGCAGGGGGCGCGCCCACCCCCCGGGCGCGCCTTCCACCCTCGTG